>NC_064811.1:68904656-68982820 GCF_023721935.1 Panthera uncia | reverse complement strand
ACACACACACACACACACACACACACACACACACACACACACACACAAAGAAGAATACCAGGTTAAAAGGTATTTGAAGTGTGGAGGAGAGGGCAGTTTGCAATTTTAAGTAGCGTGATCCAGATAAGCCTTCTTGAGAAAGTGATATTTGAGAAAATACTTAATGAAGGAAAGAGAGTTAACCATGAAGCTATCTGGAAGAAAGGCATCTGAGGAAGACAGAAGAACTACTGCAAAAGTCACAGGTGTGATTATGACTAGAGTTTTAGTCCCTGGGTGGGGAAGTGATCAAGGGAGAAAGAAGTGGGGGACACAGACCGAGAGACAACTAGGGCCAGATGGTGAAGGGTCTTGAAGGCCACTGAGAAGGCTATGTCTTCTCTTCTATGTATCAGAAAGAACACTGCAAGATTTTAAGCAAAGAAGTGACATGGCCTGACTTACTAAGTTTTAGGAGGTTTTTCTGGCTATTATGTTAAAAATATATGGCTGACAAGATAAGAACAGAAGCAGGGAGATAAGCAAAGAGGATTTTGAAATAATTCAGGTAAGAAATGATAGTGAGTGAGAGTAGGCCAGTAGCAGTAGAGGTGTAAAAAATGATAAAGTTTTGGAAATATTTTGAATATATTTAACAGATTGGATGTGAGATATATGAAATATGAGGGAATGAGAACAGCCAAGCATGACTCCAAAGTCTTTGGTCTGAACAACTAGGAAGGATGGAACGGTCATTAACAATATTGAGGAAGGCTGTGGATGAAGCACATTTAACGGTAAGAGCAGTAATTCAATTTGGGGCATGCTGAATTTGAGATATATATTAGTCATCAAAGAGACTACTGGAAACAGTTGAATAAGTGAGTCTGGAGGTGCAGGAGAAAAGAATGGACTAGAAATATATATTTGGGAGTCATCATCACATATAAGCAATGAAAATCATGAGCCTGGATCACAATAAATACAGGGAGTAAACAGGCAAACAGAGAATAAAAAAGTACCAAAGACTGATTTGCAAGGCCTTCACACATTATGTAACTAGATGATCAAGTGAGGGTAAAGAGAGAATTAGCAAAGAGGACTGAAAAGCTAAGTGAGATAAAGGAAAACCAAGAGACTGTGTGACCTGAATGCCAAGTGAAGAAAATGTATCAATTGCATCACATTTTGCTCACAGTTCTAGTAAGGTAGGGTACTGGGCATCTTGACCATTAGCGGAGTGGCAATACATGGAGGTGAGAAAAGCTGGATTTTAGTACTACATATTTTATTCTAATTATTTTCATTATTAATTTCATTTACATTTCTCTTTATCAGTTTTGGGGCTTATGAGGGGAAGAGGCCATACCTCATTTAGTTTGATATTCTTCAACCTTGATAAACAGTTTCTGTTGAATATCAACTGTTCAAGAATTTTTTTGTGTTCAGGGCACCTGGGTGGCTCAGTCAGTTAAGCATCCGACTTTGGCTCAGGTCATGATCTCGCCGTTTGTGAGTTTGAGCCCCGTGTGGGGCTTTGTGCTGACAGCTCAGAGCCTGGAGCCTGCTTTAGATTCTGTGTCTCCCTGTCTCCCTGCCCCTCCCCCGTTAATGCTCTGTCTCTCTTTCTTTCCAAAATAAATAAACATGAAAGAAAAGGTTTTAAAAAAAGATTTTTTTTGTGTTCAATGGATGAATAAATATTTATATGTAAGACATATAAAAATATAATTCTATTTTTGGTGGAATTTAACTATATAGTTGAAAGGAAAAAACAGTCTGGTTAAAACCAAAACTGTTATAAATGTTTAGAGGAGGAAGTACTCATTGAGGGCTGGGTGACAAGTTAAAGAAGCAGCAGGATTTCAGTTTGACTTTAGAGAAGTGTGTCAATGTGTATGCAAGCTCCATTTACTCTCTGAGATGATTTGCATTGTTACTTTGCTTGATATCAGTAACACCTCCAAGAAGAAGAAAAGGGAAAAGGAAGAGGAAGAGAGAGAAGGGGAGGGAGGGAGAAATTGGCATTTATCAGTTTATTTTGCTAAAATTTTGTTTCTTAACTCAATTACAATGCAATCTGGGATGTAGCAGGAATCAAAAACATAAGTAAAAACTGAGGTTACTTCTTTTAGCTCAACAACCACTTACGGAATACATTATGAGCTCAATTGTGCCCCCCCCAACCTCCCCAAAATCCTTCTAAAGGCGTAAGTCCCAGTACCTCAAATTATGACTGTAGTTGGAGACTCTTCACAGAAGTTATTAAGTTAAAAGACTGTCATTAGGGTGGGCCCTAATCCAATATGACTGGTATTCTTATAAAAAGAAGAAATTTGGACATAGACACATAGAGAGGGAAGATGGTGTAAAAACACAGTGAGCAGATGACCAGCTACAAGCCAAGGAGAGAGGTCTGGAACAGATTTTCTCTCACAAAACCTCAGAAGGAATCAACTCCATTGACACTTTGATCTTGGACTTCTAGGCTGCTAAAGTCTGAGAAAATAAACGTGTGTTGTTTTAGCTGCACAGTCTGTGGAACTTTGTTACGGCAGCCCTAGAAAACTCATACAGAATATGAAGCTAAAATGGCACATCTTTTGCATTCATCTGCAAAAGAATGCTATATAAATAGAAAGGAAGATTCTCCAAGAGCATGGAAAGCAAACCAAGAAATGATTCGGTTTCATCTGTGTTTCAAGTAACTCCCCTATTTGAGTGTTGCATTCTTGACTTACCTTGCATCTGTCTATAGAAGCAAAAATTGTTTCTGTAATTCAATCAATACAATTAATTTTTTAATTATCTCTCAACTGATATAAGATACTCTGTGGCCTCCTGAATGTGCCAGAAAATCAAATCCTGACTATATTTATGCAAACACAAAAAGAAATGCATTTAAAGAGGTAGCGAATATAAAAAGAGATGACAATCACATTGCAAATAACCATCACTCTCTTACTGAGTTGAAAAAAATTAGTATCAACTAGATTATAAATTCTCTGAGAACTAATACTATATCTCATTGACCTTCAAAAACAGTATGAAGCCTAGGATTGTCTTAGAATTAATAGGGGCTTAATAAATGTTTGTTAAATAAACATAAAAGTATACCATGGGGGAGCCTGGGTGTCTTTGTCAGTTGAGAATCCAACTCTTGATTTCGGCTCAGGTCATGATTCCAGGATGGATCCCTGTGTTGGGCTCTTTGCTGAGCATGAAGACTGCTTGGGATTCTCTCTCTCTCTCTCTCTCTCTCTCTCTTTCTCTCTCTCTCTCTCTCTCTCTCTCTCTCTCCCCACCTCCCCTTCCGGGTTCACTCTTTCTGTCTCTCTAAATATTTTTTTAAAAAGTACATCATGAAAATCTTATAGTCAACATTAAAATCTTGAGGTATAATGCTTTAAAATATAGGTTTGGGGCACCTAGGTGCCTCAAGTTGGTTAAGCATCTGACTCCTAATTTCAGGTCAGGTCATGATCTCACAGTTTGTGAGTTCAAGCCCCACATTGGGCTCTGCTCTGAAAGCACGGAGCCTGCTTAGGATTCTCTCTCTGCCCCTCCCCTTGCACTCTCTCTCTCTTTCAAAATAAATAAATAAACATTTAAAAAAATAAAATATGGGTCTTGTTATTAATTAGGGATAGCAAGACTTTTTTTTTTCAATGTAAATACTCAGGATAACACTAGCCATATGGATATAGGCCCTTAAAATGCACTGAGATTCTAGAATTTACTGAAGTAAAAAATACTATTGAATTTTTGGTAGTCAATCTCTCCTAAAGTAGCCAAGTGAGAGATAGGTTATACCCACCATTGTGATTAATAGTGGTCATATCTGATTTTCAATTCCATGGAATACATTCCCCTGTTTTGGGTGACTTCAGGACAACTTGAGGAATAATCAGCAAGAATAGAAATGTATGGCATTGAATCAATAAACTATATCACCATTCCATTAGATATTTATTAGAAGCAGCTATCTAAAAAATAATCTACCTTCCTTCTTCCACTTCATGTCCCCACAGAATAACAGAAGGTCTAAGTAAGAAGAGGTAAGGAGATTCTGAAAGTTAGAACATAAGAGTATGTTAGTGACTAAATTCAATGCCTAATTAAATGAAACAACAGCACTAGGTTCTTGCCTTTAATTCACTAGTGTTTTTTTGAATGTTTATTTATTTTTGAGACAGAGAGAGACAGAGCATGAACGGGGGAGGGTCAGAGAGAGAGGGAGACACAGAATCTGAAGCAGACTCCAGGCTCTGAGCTGCCAGCACAGAGCCCAATGTGGGGCTCGAACTCACAGACCACAAGATCATGACCTGAGCTGAAGTTGGACACTCAACTGACTGAGCCACCCAGGTGCGTCATAATTCACTAGTGTTTTTTATCACTAATCTCTCCTTAAAGGAATTATTTATCCTCACAATTTAAAGAAGAGGGTTTTATTTTTATTTTTTTTAATATGAAATTTATTGTCAAATTGGTTTCCATACAACACCCAGTGCTCATCCCCACAGGTGCCTTCCTCAATGTCCATCACTCACTTTCCCCTCCCACCCTCCAACAACCCTCAGTTTACTCTCAGTTTTTAAGAGTCAAAGAGGGGTTTTAATAATAAACATCAGGGGCGCCTGGGGGGCTCAGTCAGTTAGGTGTCTGATCCCGCGCTTCATGGGTTCTAGCCCCGCGTTTGGCTCTGTGCGACAGCTCGGAGCCTGGAGCCTGTTTGGATTCTGTGTCTCCTTCTCTCTCTGCCCCTCCCCTGCTTGCACTCTATCTCCCTGTCTCCCAAAAATAAATAAATGTTAAAAATATTTTATAAAAAAATAATAATAAATATCAGATGGGCAGAGGATATCCCATATCTGTCCCTGATATATACTCTAGTAACTAAATGTAAATTGTAATCTAAGTTAAAAATGAAGCTTCTGGGAGACTCCTCACTGATCTAGTTTAACATGGTGCCTCACACATCGTATGAGCAAAAACTCACATGTGCACACATGTGCACACACACACACAAATGAAATTAAAATTGATGTTAATACTAAAGGGGAAAAAAAGAACAAGAACTCATAGCCCTCTTTGCTAAATTTAGAATCATTGAGTTTTCTTCAGGTTTAAAACAAGCTACTATTACTTATGGAATTTCTCTTCCCATAACCAAGAGAGGGTTTTGGAGAAGTCACATGTCAATTGAAGAATGCATCTCTTTAGTTTTTCAAGTGGTGCCAAAAGGTGTTAAGAAAGAAGAATATTAAATTGCAACAGGCTCTTCTCTAAATTCGTTGGAACAGCTGAACTAAAACCACTAAGTCGAGCAGAATCTGATTACTCAGAAGAAGTTGTATCATATAACATGTACAAGTCTAGTAAGTATCATTAAAAGTGGTATTTGGATCTAAAATAAAGGACCAGAAGACTAGCACAAAATTATTCCTCTATTTAATCACTGCCGTGGGTCTTCAATCAGGGCTGAGCTAGAATTCTGCACGTGCAAGACCATGATGGCTGGAGAGAAGTGGGCAGAGATGAGACAAGTTACTACAAAGCTGTGCCACACTCCTGGGCTGCCTGGTGCTGATTCCTGAGAACAGAGACTGGGACAGGAGTGTGCTCCCACTGATATGGTGTGTGGTACAGGTGAAGTTCCTGCTCAGGAGATGACGCAAAGGGAGTGTAGATGTTAGATAAAGCCTCATAAGAATGCAAATCACAGCCCTAGATCTTAATAATAGTCCTCTGTATTACACACTTTTCTATTTTAGTGAACAGCCTCAAATATGTCTGGGATCTAAATCAGCACTGTCCAATAGAAACATGTGAGCCAAATATTCAACCTGACCTTATCTAGTAGCTACATAAGTAAAAAGAAAAAGAAAACAGGTGAAACCAATTTTAAGCATACATTTTATTTAATCTAATAGATTCAAAATATTCTCATTTTAATATGATTATATGTTGAAAATATTAATAAGATACTTTATATTCTTTTTTTCAATACAAAATGTTTGAAATTGAGTGTCTTTTACACTTAGAGCACCTCTCAACTTAGACATTCGAGGATATTTTAAGTCCTCAATAGCCACATGTGGTTAGTGGTTAACATGTATGGCTATTGACAATCCATATCTAGATCGTTGGATTCTATTATTGAGGAACACTTTGAGGGCACTTTTGTTCATGATCACATGAACACTTTTGTTCATGATCCCCGCACTTATTTTTTGCCAAAATTTGGGGTTGTAGAGACTAGAAAGTTGATATGAAAAAACTTGGATTATATTCTTTGCTCTGACGTTGGCTCATCAGTTTGTTTGTTAGTAGGGTGGGACTATAATTGTAGTTATACCTACAGTTATACCATGGTTTTGATCCAGGGAAACGTATTCCAGTTTCAGATACCTTATGAGTATTATTGATTCAGAATGACATCCTTAGAACTAAACAAACAAACAAAAAATACTGACTTACAGGTGACACTGGCTACTTATGCAACTCAAGCATTCAATTAATGTAGCTTATACATTCTTCTAGTTGAACTTGGCTCCAGACTCAATATTGTTTACACACTTATCTATGCAGGAAAACCACTGTCCATTGAATGTGACACTTTGGGGGCAATGTGACACTCTAAAGAAATTCATTCATTCCTTTTTTCAAAAAGTTATTTACAAAATGCTTACCATGTGTAGATAACAAAACACTGAGGGAAAGATAATAGGAGTATAGATCTTGGCACAAAGAGTTTACACTTTGGTTTGCAAAAATATATACATCAAATTAGTGCATATTATTACTGTAAAAAGTGACATAAAAAGGGAGAAACTAATTGGCCTTGGATTTACCAGGAGACTTCATGGAGAAATTCAAACTCACAGTGGGTCACAGATGACTGGGTAGGACTGACAATTGAAGAGTGAGGAAAGAGTTTTAATAGAGGAATAGAAGTGAGTCTTTCCACTGCATTTTCAGTGGGTGGGAATAAGAACACCCTAGTTTAACTGGCAATTTTGTGTGAAGGAGTAATAATGATGGCTAATAGTGATTATATAATATATAATAATGAAGATATAAGAATGAAGAAACTGAAACACAGAGAGGTTTAATAGCTAAGATCTATAGAGCTAGAAAATATATGCTCTATAGATCTTAGTTATTAAAGTCTTAGTTATTATATTGGATTGGACACTTTAGAATTTAGAGTAATAGTGGAATATTCGAGTGTCAGGGGACTCTGGTGTTTGAACATCTATATGAAGTTGAGACTGGAGATATTATTTTGTGATGAAGTTTATATTATTAATTTACTGTAGGAAAGCATCTACAGAGACAAATAGCGAAGGCTAAGTCCTATGCCCTGGGAAATACTCACAGCTGGCAAAGGAACTTGAAGAAAGAGGACAGAGAGATGGTCATGAGAAAACAAGGAAAGTGTAATATGATGAAAATCAAGGAAGGAAGACTGATGGACAATCATACCAAATGATGTATGAAGATCAAGAAGAATACAGTGAGAAAAACTCATGGGATTCATTTAGAAGGAGAGAGAAATTCAACAGATTCAGAAGGCAGTTTTCACTGAAATAAAGAGAAAGTGGTTTATAAATAAAGGAGACAATGATAATAAACCCTTAGTCTGACAATTTTGATTTGATGCACCAAAGGAGAGAGGTGTAACAAAAGGTAAAGAATTATCAGCACTTCTGAAAGTCTTCATTCACTAACTAGGTCACCAGATATTTGAGGGGTTGGAATGAATGTATTAGCAAGGTCTTCTGAGCTACTTCCTTAAGCATAGAAAGAAGGATGAAATGGATGAAAAGACAAAAAGGTAGAAATAAATGAAAAGAGGAAAGTCCATGTAGCCTCTAGAGAAAATATACTTTAGAAATTAGCAAAATCATCTGCCCGAGTGGAGAACCAATAAGCAGGCTTGGGAAATTAAAAAGGGTGAAGATTACTTGAAAAATACCTGATAATGTCTCTACAAATAAAATTCAATGACTTAAATGAATAAAATTGATGCTGAATATTGGGAAAGGTTCAAATGTAGTTTGACACCATGCTTTTTTTAGTTGGTAAAGTCTTCATGGTTCTTCATTTTCCCCAACAACCTTTTAAACCCAGAAGTACAGATATGGAAGAAGACTGGTTAAAAAGTAGTTTGTGTACTCACTATGACAAAACTTCATGAAAAAAATCATAAACTCATCTAGGTACTAGAAATATAGCTGACAACCATAGAATGTTTTGAAATACTTATTTTTAAACTAAGTACAGATGAGGTTCTCTACCTGATTGGAAGATGAGTTCATTTAAAAATACAGGCAAATAAGATAAAAAAAAACAGAGAGGGAGGTGAGCCATAAGAGACTCTTAAATACAGAAAACAAACTGAGGGCTGCTAGAGGGGTGTTGTCGGGGAAATGGGCTAAATGGGTGATAGGCATTAAGAAGAGCACTTGTGATGAACACTGGGTGTTATATGCAAGTGATGGGTCACTAAATTCTACCCCTGAAACCAGTACTACGCTATATGTTAATTAACTTGAATTTAAATAAAACCTTTGAAGAAAAAGAAAAAGAAACACATGTGGATATTGGTAGTGACACTGGTGCTTAAGCAAATATGAACAGTAACACCGTTATGAACACCGGAAATAACTGATGTAGGAATAAAGTAATGAGGGATGTGAGAGAGAAAAAACTTCACAGAATTTATTTAAAAGCCAAAGGTTATATAACTCACTGAGCACACAGTAGACATCTTCTGAAATCAGTTACTAGTTTTTTTGGACATATTTAAAGATTCTTAAGCTCCTGAAAATTGAAAAAGAGCTAAGCCAGAGAAAACTTATATTTGACTATTAGTATGATCTTAATTTGCCTCCAAGATGAAATTAAAAATGGAATATTGAGGAATATTAGTGATAATTAGAGACAGAACAAGTTTATTAAACTAAGGAACTCTACAGAATAGTCAATAGATCTCATTCATTATTAGAACAAAACTGTTAATATTGAGACAAGGTATCTTTTTAGTTCCCCACTGCATTTCAAGTACATCAACATGTAACACTAACTCATTGACTGAAAGGGGACCCAACTATTTGAGAAATTTTTTCATTTCTTAATTAGATTTGACTGCTAATTATTACATGCAAAAATAATTTACATAATTACATTCAAGTGTCATGTCAAGTTATTTACATAGAAGAAATTGTAAAAACCATAATCAGTATTTTCAGAAGGGGGATATTCCTGCAGAGTGTAGCTGGGGAAACAATTAAGGACCTATCTACAATAAAAAATCAAAGAAATATTTATTTGACAAGGGAAAATCACGCTGATTCACAGGGGCCAAAATCAGAGGCATCCAGTTGCTGAGCTAAGCTAAACTTCAGAGCTTAATTTTTACAGGAAGAAACAGTCTCCCAAAATATTTTAGGAAACACGTAAAAATTACATCCATTCTAAAAATATCTGTTTTGAGCTATTTATTTATAATTATAATTAAAAGGAGGATAAAAATCTAAGGTTTAATCTAAAACTGCCTTCTAATTTCCTGGATCTTGGTGAGTGAGAGGCAATAAGGTAAAAAGGTAAGATAGTCAGTGGTTGTAAATATCTCTCTGCTAGAAGAACTTCTTGGCAAGAAATTGTATATTTTACATAAGGCAAAATAAACTGAGAGGTCAGTTCAAGGAGCAGTCTACATTAAAATTTTAGGATCTTGCAGATGCCTAGAGTTATAAGAAATCGCCCAATATAAATACATGATAGCACATTCTATCCTAATAGAAGATATTGAATAAATACTGGTTACAGAAAGACTAAATTACATGCTAATTTGTCAAAATCACTTATACTGGGTAACTTTCTAAACATTTCAATATAATCCAAGAAAGAGTAAAATATCATACAAAGCATATGCCTTCTCTATGTGTGTAATTTATAATTAGACTGACAAATAACCAAAAGGATACACATTAAGAGGAAAAGAGACTCAGAGAGACAGCCAAAGAAATGCCACACAATGAGAAAAGAAAAGAAAAACACAGACAGCCATTCAGATGAACTGTTAGTAAGAGAAGTGCCAAGATTTCCATATGGGAGTGTGGTAACACTATATGTAGACATCTACTAAGCATTTTAATAGCCAAGTTTCACTAGGAGCTCAAAACAGTAGAGGCTAGACAACAGTGTGCTCATTATTATTTCCCTTGAGCCAAACACACATATAAAAGAAAGCAAAAATGCTATCCATTGTAACAAAACCAAGAGGAAAAATGTTTAATGAGCCTAATATATTCTAAGTAAATGATACTGTTTGTAGGGTAATTAGTGTCCCAGAACATCTGTTACCTTACCAGGGAAAACAAAATCTAATTTTATCTCCTGATATTCAAAAAACATTTATAAACCTGCAAATGATACCCTCATGCCATGAAGAAATATATAGCACCGGGTAATTGGAATTGCAAAACTAAATGGAGCTTGGAGAGTCAAAGATTTTACCGGACATCGACATTAGACATTAATTTGCTATTAATTAATGTAGACGTGGCAGCTGGGCTGCATACCTGTTTGCAGAAAATCAAATCCTAACCCCCCACTGTATATATATGATATAAAAGGTGTAGAAACATAGTGGGATGGCAGGAATATTTCATTTTGCATTTCCATTAACAACCTACCTTGGTTTCTGTTACTATGTAAAATCCAGCGAGATAGAATTCTCAGGCCTTGCACCAGAGACCACAAGAAAATGCCTCCTGCCACAAGCATCTCTCTTTATTCTTTCACCAATAAAATAATGGTAGTTCTTCAAGCAATACATGTTCCTATTTCCCCAGTTACGTGTCATATAGCTTAAAACAAGAAAAAATATTCTCTCTAGAAGGCCAATCTTTCCTTGTGGAAGAAACTGCTAATTGTCTCCCAATATGTGTTTTCTTAGTATTTTAGATAGTAATATAAGCCAAAGTTTTATATGGGCAAATGGCTATATAATAGATCAGCGTACAGATGGTGGAAAGCAAAAACAGTTGAATCACAAGCTGATAAAACTCAGGAAAGAACTGGAAGGAAAAAAAAGAACACTGGAAAAATCAAAACAGACTAAATTATAAGACACAGGTACAATGGAAAAGATATAAAAAAAATTTTAAAAGAAAGAGTTAAAATGGGTTTTATACAAATGACAGTTATGGAAATCAGACAAAGGAACACAGAAAATATTAAAATATAAATTAAATATTCTAGAACTAAAAGAAGAATTGGTTCAATGGGTACAAAAGACATACCAAAACCATTTCACAGTGAGGTGTTTATCTTAGTTACATTATTGTTAGGTAAGGAAAAAATTCTTTGGGTGGCCATGCAGTACAATCACAACATTTTTATGCACCTAAAATTCAGTCTAATTTTAGTTTTATCTACCACAATATTCAACATTAGAAAGTAGTGGGAAAAAATGGCTGTGAAGACCTCAAAGACATAAAGTATGATCCAATAATTTTCCACTGATATTTTTGAACAAGCAAAACCAAGAAATATTGCTATGAGCTCATCTTGAAGAAGTGATGTGAATAATGGTTTTTGCCAAACAGGAAAGAACGGGAAACTATGGCAAAATGATTAGAAGTGAATACTGAATCTATTTAACTAAAACATGTAGGGAGTAGGGTTATAAAACTTTTATAAATGGTCTTTATCCTGGCACTATAATAATCTAATAAAATGGGCAAGAGAAGAAAGACAGAAGGTTGGAAAAAATTTTAATGTAAAGTTACTTTTTCTTACAGCTAGTTGAAAAACTGTATCATTTAAAGGTGATTAATTAGAGACATTTCAGCTTATTTAAAAGCACATGTAGCTGGGGTGCCTGGGTGGCTCAGTTGGTTAAGCATCCGACTTCAGCTCAGGTCATGATCTCATGATCCATGGGTTCAAACCCCATGTCAGACTCTGTGCTGACAGCTCAGAGCCTGGAGCCTGCTTCAGATTCTGTCTCCCTCTCTCTCTGCCCCTCCCCCACTCACACTCTGTCTCTCTTGCTCTCAAAAATAAATACACATAAAAAATTAAAAAAAAACACATATACATTAAGAAATACAACACTTCAACTGAATTGAGTGTGGAGAAGGGAGGGTAGTGATGAGAGAAATATGCTAACATAATCATTCCTCTTTCTAGGGAGTAAACAGATGTTTGTGTAAAATATAGACAATTAAGGATTTTATATAAATTTCTAGTTTAAAGGTAGCTTCACACATGAAACTAAAAATGTCCATATTATCAGAAGAAACATGCAAAACAAAGGATACACAAGCCCACAAAGCAAAATATTGAAAAAATATCCGGGGCACCTGGGTGGCTCGGTTGAACATCCAATTTCAGCTCAGATCATGATCTCATGGTTCTTGAGTTTGAGCCCTGCATCAGGCTCACTGCTGGCAGTGTATAGAGCCACTTCAGATCCTCTGTCCAACCCCCCACCCTCTGCCCTTCCCCCACTCATTCTCTCTCTCCCTCCTCTCTCTCTCTCTCTCTCTAAAAAGAAAAGAATAGAAAAGAAAAAATATCCTACACAAACTAAAAGCATTGAGTCAAAGGACACAACAGAATTTTCATATCAATCATATCAATATATTATAGGGCTAAACTCAACAATTTTATATAAAAGAAATTGGAGGGGTGCCTGGGTGGCTCAGTCAGTTAAGTGGCTGACTTCGGCTCAGGTCATGATCTTGCAGCTTGTGAGTTCAAGCCCCGCACCGGGCTCTGTGCTCAGGGCCTGGAGCCGGCTTCGGATTCTGTGTCTCCTCCTCTCTCTGCCCCATTCCTGCTCATGCTCTGTATCTCTCTGTCTCTCAATAGTAAATAAATGTTAAAAAAAATTAAAAAAAAAAGAAATTGGAAAACAAAGGGAAACCCAATTATATGTTGAATCGAGAGAAGGATTTAAAACACACACATGCACACACAAAATCAACTGTATGAAACCCTCAATATATTTCAAAAGAGTAGAATCAGCATAGGTAGAATTTTCTTGTAACCATCTAATAAAACTAGAAATGAAGAAGAAAATGAGACAAAAGAGCTAAAAATCTGAAAATTAATAACTTTCTCTTCTAAGACATGAGTCAAAGACAAAATCAAAACTTAAATTTTAGAATATATACAAAACATATTGGTATTAGAATATTTACTTAGCAAAACTCCTGAGGAGATACCTGATAGAGCCTGGAAGAATATTCATACTGTAAATATTCATATTAAGCTAAAATTTAAATTAACAATTACATATAAAGAACTTTGAAAAGGAAAAACCAAAAGCCCAGGGAAAACCAAATGGAGAAATTGATAAAAATACAAGTTGAGATACAAGAGCAAGACAAAAAAATTAATGAAAATATCAGAAATTACTATTGAAAATATCAATAAAATTATAAGCCATTAACTAAAGTTTTAAAAAATTCACATAAAATTATTTAGCTCAACTCTGTGAAAATGCATTTTAAAACATGGATGAAATGATTAATATTTTAGATAATATAACTTATTAAAGGTCACTAAAAAAATAAAAAATCTAAACCGATCAATTTACATGAAAAATATGAAGGATGCTATCAGCATGTTACCCTTTACAAACAGCACACCACGGTTATACAGGTAATTGTACCAAACTTTTCAGAAAACAGATGATTCCAAAGTTCTTTAAACTACTCTGGAGTGGTATTTAACAAACTTTAGTGTAAATAAGAATCATCGTTACACATTTAGTATAAATAAGAGCTTATTAAAACACGGACTAGTGACCCTAACACCAGAAAGTCTAATTCAGTATTTCTGGGATGAGGCCATGAATTTGTTTTTCTAACAAGTTTCTGGATCAGCGGTTCTCAGCAGGTGAGGCTTTTGCTCACCAGGGGACATCTGTCAATGTTTGGAGACATGTGTTATTATAGTTACTATGTGGGAGGGTGCTAATGACAAGGTAGATAGAACCCAGAGATGCTGCTAAATACACTATGTTGCACAGGGAGTGCCCACAACAAAGAACAACCTGGCTTAAAATGTTCACTGCTGAAGTTCTAGGTATCGCTAATTCTGCTAATCTCTGATCACTTTGAGTAGCCCTGTTCCAGAGCAAGACTGGACACACTTTTTCTGTAAAGAATCAGACAGCAAATATTTAGGCTTTGTGATTCACATACAGTCTCTGTTGCACTTTCTTTGGCTATTTTTGTAACCTTTCACAAATATAAAATCTATTCTTAGTTCATGGTCCTTACCAACACAGATCCTTCTGTGAATAACAGGTATGCAAATTTGTTGTGGGATACAAATACAAAGAACATAAATCTTTCATAACATAGTAAAATTCATCTTTCGTAGTCTTAAAACTAATCATTCAGATTAATGACAAATTCTAGCAGGCCATTAAGGTCAAGGACAAAGAAAAGGATCTTCACTATCATCACTGTTGTTTCACTCTTTCTGGTGATGATAGCCCATTGAATTATCCAAAAGAGATAAATTATTCTTCTAAAGGTTTTCAAGCATCGGTAATAGTGGAAACTAGTCAGATGATCACCATATCTGTTTTTTGCTTTTCTAGGGCACTATATAAACTAAATTTCCCAATAGGCAAGTCCATATAATTGAGTTGTACAGGTAGAATATGGAAAAAAGTGAGGTGAACTAATTCCAAGTCTATTTAATGAAAACATTCCAAGTGATCCTGGTTCTTTCCTCCCACACCCACAGCTGGATACAAAGAATCCAATACAGAATCCTGAGGCCTAAGAAGAGTGGTTGGCCAACCATGATTCACGGGCCAAATCTGGCTTGCTGCCTAAATTGCAAATTAAGTGTTATTGCACAGCCATGCTTATTCATTTATGTATTGTCTATGGCTGCTTTCAAGCTATAACAACAGTTGAATAGTTGCAAGAGAGACCATATGGTCAGCAAAGCTTAAAATATTCACTGTCTGGCCCTGTATGGAAACAAATTTTGACAACCTTTGTCTTAAAATGATAGAAGAGAGAAGATACCTATCTCCTTAGAACACTCTTTGGGTATGGTCACCCCACCCCATCAGACTGCATTGGACCATACTGTAAAATAAAACTTTATTTTGTTAAGCCACTGAGATTTACTGCTTATTTTAGAAGCTAGCTGGTGCTAACTATATGGGGAAGGTAAAATTATGAGCAGATATGATTGGTTACCTATAATATCCAAGGAAACCAACTGAAAATGTATGGAAAATGAAAAAGGTTTATATAAAGGCAGCTAGTTACAAAATTAATTAAAAGAATCAATAGTATCTATGTATATAAATAATCACCAGTAATGGTTAAAAAAAGACCCTCCTCCATAAATGTGCAACAAAAGAAAGACATACATACATTAAATTTTTCCTGAAATGTGGAAAATCTATTTGAACAAAACATTAAAATATTACTTGGAGATACCAAAGGAACTAGAACATATATCTTGATTAAAACTATAAATATCATATAGATGTCAATTTTCACTAAATCAGAATTTTAAATTATGTCCTATAAAAAAGTCATGGGATTTTTCCCTCAATTAGACAAGTTTATTCTATAATTTATAAAGAAATAGCAACATGCAAAAGTAACTAGGATATTGACATTACAATTTACATTAAAACAAATGCCAGATGGATCATTGAAGTTAAAACAAAAATAAGACATAAAAGTACTACAGGAAAGCATGAGAAACTTGTTTTGATAATCTGAGTGTGGAAGGCCTTCCCAAGTATGATGCAAAATATATAACCTATTCAGGTGCCTGGGTGGCTCAGTCACTTGAGCGTCTGACTTTGGCTCAGGTCATGATCTCACGGTCTGTGGGTCTGTGCGCTTGGGTCCCACATCAGACTCTGTGCTGACAGATAAGAGCCTGGAGCCTGCTTTGGATTCTATGTCTCCTCTCTCTCTGCCTCTCCCCAGCTTGTTCTCTCTCTCTCTCTCAATAATAAATAAATCAACTTTAAAAAATTGTTTAAAAAATATATAGGCTATTCTAAAAAATGAAATGATTGAAAATTTCAATTCTACAAACTCCACCAATACCTGTCTCTTTCATATATCCATGTGGACACACACACACACACACACACACACACACAGTGTGTGTGTGGGATAGTGTAAGCACTGTCAATGTAAAGAAATATCTTAAAATATTTCCTCAGAAGATTGCCAAAAAAAAAAAATAGTTTGCCAACACACAATGTTGGAGGGGGCGTGAATAAAAAAAACCAATTTATACATTACTAGTGGTGGTATAAATTAGCAAAATCACCATAGGTGACAATTCACAAATATTTCCATAATTAAAAATCATTTTTCATGTTTATGAATTTATCTTATTGAGAAGTTATACATATGCAAAATGTTACATAAGTATTATTTGGGATAGCAGAAGGCTGGAAACAATCAAAATGCCTATCAATTGGGGTATATCCACAAAATATAATCCTACACAGCAGCTATGAAAGTGATGATGAAGTACTTGTGTGAGTGTGTGTATTCAAAGATATATTTTTATAAGAAAGAAAAACAAGATAAAGAATAAAATCTGGGTGGCTCAGTTGGTTAATCGTCTGACTTTGCTCAGATCATGGTATGTGAGATGCAGCCCTGTGTCCGATGCTGCATGGACAGTGTGGAACCTACTTAGGACTCTTTCCCTCTCTCCCTCTCTCTTTTCTCCCCACCCCCACTCAAAAATAAATAAATATTAAAAAATAAATAAAGTCTGTAATTTGCCGCATCTTTGTAAAAAAGAGGAAAAATACTTGTGGGTGTCTGTGTGTGCATTAATTATCTCTTGAATAGTAACTAAGGTTGTCTCTGCAAAAGCAACGGGTGGCTGAGGAACAGAAATAGGAAGAAGGGAGTCTCCTGGGTTGGTCATTCAGTTAAGTGTCTCACTTTCGCTGGGGTCATGATCTCATGGTAGTGAGTTTGAGCCCTGCACTGGGCTCTGTGCTGACAGCTCAGAGCCTGGAGCCTGCTTTGGATTCTGTGTCTCCCTCTCTGTGTCCCTCTCCCGCTGTCTCTATCTCTCTCTGTCTCTATCTCTCTCAAAAATAAATACACATTTAAAAATTAAAAAAAAAAGAAGAAATAGGAGGAAGATATTCCACTCTATACTCTTTTGGACATTTAAATTTTTGCTTTAAAATGTTAAATATAGCTGCATATCCACATGTAAGTCTATCTCTGTATATAATCTATATCTGGGTATACAGATATATTTAACATTTAGATATATTTAACATATAGCCATACAAAAAATATTTTAATAGTTGTATTTAAGTGGCTGTATTTAATATAAATATATACATACATGAATACTGTTATGCTTTCCTATGACAATGTGAATAAAGGCAACTTTTTTTCTTAGAATATGAGATTTAGAGAAAAACACTTCAATTTGTTCCTGGAAAAGAGTGAAAATACAAATATGCCTTTGCAAAACCGGAAATAGAGGACACAGTACAAAAAAAGTAACTTAATCCCTTCTGTATCTATTTTTCCAGGCCTTATAATTTATACAAACTCAGGACCAACAAGAAGGGAATTGGTGCTAATAATATTTTGAGATTTCGAACATCAGAAATATCTAAAATATGATAAAGAGACTCATAAGAAGTCATGGCAAACTGTTAAGATTAATGTTTTCTTTCAAAGGTCAGACATGGCAAAAACAAAAATTTCAGTGAAGCTAGAATCCACAAGTTCTTCGCGACACACAGACCAGGCTTTACATAACTGCCTGTCAGCCATTCTGATCACAATATTAGCTGCTTGGAAATTTCAAGAAAGCTGTTGCTAAGATAACATCAAATCCTTTATTTTAAATATGCCTCTCAGCTGAAGGATTAATATAGTTTCGTGCCTTTGGTTTCAGGCCGGAAAATGAGATGAGGGACTCTGATGCAGAAAAGGCATAAAAGTTTCTCTTCCTTTGAAGGTACCAGTTTGCGGTTATTAAAACTCTGAGTTCTCCATGAGTCTGATCTGCTTTGAGGCACATAAGTTTTTAAAAAATATGCATCCTTCCAGCATCTGAGAAACACATATACAGAAACGAGCTAGATTTAGTCCAAAACCCAGCCAAAGACATTGTCTTGAATAGACACTCTATTAATTACTTTTCCTAGATAAATAATATAAAGAATACTCTCAATGAGCCATATTTTTGCATGTTTACACAAATTAAAAACACTTAGTGAGTGACTAGAGGCACCTGGGTGGCTCAGATGGTTAAGCATCCAACTTTTTATTTCAGCTCAGGTCATGATCTCACAGTTTGTGAGATCAAGACCTGAATCAGGCTCCATGCTAAGTGTGGAGGCTGTTTCGGATTCTCTCTCTCCTCTCGCTTTCTGCCCCTCCCCCACTTGTGTTTTCTCTCTCCCTCTCTTTATTTTCTCTCTTCTCTCTCTTCAAATAAATAAATATTTTAAAAAATTATTAAAAAGCCAAGTCAGTGACTAATGAAATAGACCTGGTCAACTAAGATTTTCACTAATTCTTTGTGAAGATTTCCACATTATATATTAAGTAGCAATATCAGAAGCACTGTAATCACAATCTGCTCTCTACAAGGTGTTATTTGCTTAAAATTTTCATAATTACAACATAGTTAATTCTACATCATGAGTTTAATATTCTCAATTAATAGTTTTGATATCAAACTAACATCTAGCAATTTTAAAAATGGATATGAGCAATGTCATGTCTAAAGTCAACTCTGAACTGCGGAAAAGATTCTGGCACCCCGAAATGCAGACTAGGCAAGCAAAATGGTACCCTGGGGGGCTTTAGTTACTTCTGTTCAGGAAAACTGCATAGTAAGTTACATTTGCCACTGGTGAATATGAAGGAAATCTCTCAGTGACTAATATTTGTTGCAGGAATTGCTCTTAAAATTAATTAATTTTTATCTTCATTTTAAGAAGAGTTTCAACCAAGACATGTTTTACAGATAAAAAAAAAATTTACAGAGTAAAATCAATAACCTAAAAGCAATAAAACTGAGGGGAACGGAAAATGAGGAAAGAAAAACAAAATGAAATGTGAAAAATGGAGAGTGTTCATAAAACAAGTGTACACCTAGTGTCAGGGAAAAGCACATCCTTTTCTCTTAATGACATTGAAGACAAATTGCTTCTATGGGTTAAGAAAAAAATGGAAATATGATACACAACACCCTTACAATAAATATAGTGACAAGTTCATTTTCATAGGCCTTCATCTTATAATGTTTCTACATATAGGCATGGGGCATCAAATCAAATTATATTCAATAAAAACAATGCTGTGATGGGGAAGGAGGGCCACCTATTCATAAGTATCTATGTGATTCTTTGATAGCCTAGTTTAATCACAAGATCAATGAGCGATTTTTAAGAATGACAGAATTATATAAGATGTTATCAAAAGAAGTTAATGTGACATTTAAGTGCTTTAAAGGCATGGAAAATTCACCCTGAAGGATTGTATAATGGAGAGTAATGGATCAAATGTGTATAATTTGCTCCACGGTTGGTGCTCAGGCTCACAATCCACATGCATTTTGGCTCCTGCCTGGCTCAGAATGGATGGCCCTGAGAAAATTAGGGCTATTCTGGAAGTAATACAGTTCAACCTCCTAGGGTTTAATGGAATAAAGCTGGTCAACACTGGGTCAAGATTTAGGGAGTATGGATACAGATAGTGTGACTGTGAAACATTCTTCAACCTAAAAAGTCCTCATGGTAGTTTGTCATATAGTTATTTGTCTCCTTCTACAAGGTGGTTTACCTCCCTTTTTAAGAGATTGAATGATATATGTTCACCTGCTTCACATTTCAGTCAATAAAATATGTCTGCCTTCAGAAAATAAACTGATGAACTCAAGACTGAAACAGACTTTTTCCTAATCTTTTCCTATCATATCCCTTTTCACCTCCATCTCCCCTACATACACTTTAATGTCTCCAGTTTCTTTTTCTCTACTTTGCTGTATCACATGGTTATGAAGTGGCTTGCATTGAATTTCCTCATTCATTTTTGTCTCATTTTTTCTGTTTCTCAAAAGAATATAATGGAATACCCCTCATCATTTCTAGAATACCTGTTAAGTTTCTATGATTTTCCTGCATACTTTTATGTCTCCTCATAAAATATTTCATTGGATTAAAAATAAATTTTACATATATATGCTTTTCAAAATGCATAGTAAACATTTTTTTAAATTTCCAAACAATCTGTATTAGACTAGCTCTATCATTTTCTCAAAAGTTGCAACAATTTTAATATTGAGTCTGATGTTTTTTATTCAATGCTTACCACAGGAGTTAGTCCAAAAGTACAGTACAGTTCTGGCCACCTGGGTTGGATCTCATTTTTTCAAGGCAAGAATAGGTATATGAGTATCAATCTGGTAGTCTACCAGATTATATAGGATGCGTAGTGTTCAGGAGTTCTGTGGCACATGAAATTAATCTCAAAAGCCTCTACATATTATATGTTAATTGACCTCCTGCACCAAAACAAGGGAAACAATATACAGCCAATGAACTATTATTTAATGTGATCAGATTCCTCCGATTACTTGTATGAGTATTCCACACTCCAGTTCCATAAGCATATGTCCTTGTGCTTATTTATAACATGTAATTTCTCTCCCTGGAATAATGAAAATTTGCCTTTCCTATCAAAATTCTGCCATCTCCCCTCTGAGAAATTTTGTGATCAAAATATTTAAAGTAATGGCACTCTTTGGAACTACATAATTTTATCAGTAATTATTTTATGAGAAATCACATATGGCCTTCCACTCTTTTTTTTCTAATTTAGAATTTTTTTTAATGTTTGTTTATTTATTTATATGAAATTTATTGTCAAATTGGTTTCCATACAACACCCAGTGCTCATCCCAACAGGTGCCCTCCTCAATGCCTATCACCCACTTTACCCTCCCTCCCACCCCCCATCAACCCTCAGTTTATTCTCAGTTTTTTAAGAGTCTCTTATGGTTTGGCTCCCTCCCTCTCTTTTTTTTCCTTCCCCTCCCCCATGGTCTTCTGTTAAGTTTCTCAGGATCCACATAAGAATGAAAACATATGGTATCTGTCTTTCTCTGTATGACTTATTTCACTTAGCATAACACTCTCCAGTTCCATCCACGTTGCTACAAAAGGCCATATTTCATTCTTTCTCATTGCCGAGTAGCATTCCATTGTGTAAATTGTAAATTGTGTAAACCACAATTTTTTTATCCATTCATCAGTTGATGGACATTTAGGCTCTTTCCATAATTTGGTTATTGTTGAAAGTGCTGCTATAAACATTGGGGTACAAGTGCCCCTATGCATCAGCATTCCTGTATCCCTTGGGTAAATTCCTAGCAGTGCTACTGCTGGGTCATAGAGTAGGTCGATTTTTAATTTTTTGAGGAACTTCCACACTGTTTTCCAGAGTGGCTGCACCAGTTTGCATTCCCACCAACAGTGCAAGAGGGTTCCCATTTCTCCACATCCTCACCAGCATCTGTAGTCTCCTGATTTGTTCATTTTGGCCACTCTGACTGGCGTGAGGTGATATCTGAGTATGGTTTTGATTTGTATTTCCCTGATGAGGAGCGACATTGAGCATCTTTTCATGTGCCTGTTGGCCATCTGGATGTCTTCTTTAGAGAAGTGTCTATTCATGTTTTCCGCCCATTTCTTCACTGGATTATTTGTTTTTTGGGTGAGGAGTTTGGTGAATTCTTTATAGATTTTGGATACTAGCCCTTAGCCTGATATGTCATTTGCAAATATCTTTTCCCATTCCGTTGGTTGCTTTGTAGTTTTGTTGATTGTTTCCTTTACAGTGCAGAAGCTTTTTATCTTGATGAGGTCCCAATAGTTCATTTTTGCTTTTCATTCCCTTGCCTTTGGAGATGTGTCAAGTAAGAAGTTGCTGCGGCTGAGGTCAGAGTTTTTTTCCTGCTTTCTCCTCTAGGGTTTTGATGGTTTCCTGTCTCACATTCAGATCCTTCATCTATTTTGAGTTTATTTTTGTGAATGGTGTAAGAAAGTGGTCTAGTTTCATTCTTCTGCATGTTGCTGTCCAGTTCTCTAAGCACCATTTATTAAAGAGACTGTCTTTTTTCCATTGGATATTCTTTCCTGCTTTGTCAAAGATGAGTTGGCCATACTTTTGTGGGTCTAATTGTGGGGTTTCTATTCTATTCCTTTGATCTATGTGTCTGTTTTTGTGCCAATACCATGCTGCCTTGATGATTACAGCTTTGTAGTAGAGGCTAAAGTCTGGGATTGTGAGGCCTCCCACTTTGGTCTTCCTCTTCAAAATTACTTTGGCTATTCGGGGTCTTTTGCGGCTCCATACAAATTTTAGGATTGCTTATTCTACCTTTGAGAAGAATGCTGGTGCAATTTGGATTGGGATTGCATTGAATGTGTAGATTGTTTTGGGTAGTATTGACATTTTAACAATATTTATTCTTCTAATCCATGAGCATGGAATGTTTTTCCATTTCTTTGTATCTTCCTCAATTTCCTTAATAAACTTTCTATAGTTTTCAGCATACAGATCTTTTACATCTTTGGTTAGGTTTATTCCTAGGTATTTTATGATTCTTGGTGCAACTGTGAATGGGATCAGTTTCTTTATTTGTCTTTCTGTTGCTTCATTATTAGTATATAAGAATGCAACTGAAAATCTGTACAGTGATTTTGTATTCTGCGACTTTGCTGAATTCATGTATCAGTTCTAGCAGACTTTTGTTGGAGTCTGTCAGGTTTTCCATGTATAGTATCATGTCATCTGCAAAAAGTGAAAGCTTGACTTCATCTTTGCCAATTTTTATGCCTTTGATTTCCTTTTGTTGTATGATTGTTGATGCTAGAACTTCCAACACTATGTTAAATAACAGTGGTGAGAGTGGATATCCCTGTCGTGTTCCTGATCTCAGGGGAAAGCTCTCAGTTTTTCCCCATTGAAGAGGATATTAGCTATGGGATTTTCATAAATGGCTTTTATGATTTTTAAGTACATTCCTTCTATCCCAACTTTCTCGAGGGCTTTTACTAAGATAGGATGCTGAATTTTGTCAAATGCTTTTTCTGCATCAATTGACAGGATCATATGGTTCTTATCTTTTCTTTTATTAATATGATATATCACATTGATTTATTTGTGAATGTTGAACCAGCTTTGTAGCCCAGGAATGAATCCCACTTGATCATGGTAAATAATTCTTCTTATATGCTGTTGAATTCAATTTGCTAGTATCTTATTGAGAATTTTTGCATCCATATTCATCAGGGATATTGGCCTGTAGTTCTGTTTTTTTGCTGGGTCTCTTTCTGGTTTGGGAATCAAAGTAATGTGGGCTTCACAAAATGAGTCTGAAGTTTTCCTTCCCTTTCTATTTTTTGGAACAGCTTGAGAAGGATAGGTATTATCTCTGCTTTAAATATCTGGTAGAATTCCCCAGGGAAGCCATCTGGTAAAGGACTCTTATTTGTTGGGAGATTTTTGATAACTGATTCAATTTCTTCACTGGTTATGGGTCTGTTCAAGTTTTCTATTTCTTCCTGTTTGCGTTTTGGAAGTGTCTGGGTGCTTAGGAATTTGTCCATTTCTTCCAGCTTGTCCAGTTTGTTGGCAGATAATTTTTCATAGTATTCCCTGATAATTGCTTGTATTTCTGAGGGATTGGTTGTCATAATTACATTTTTCATTCATGATTTTATCTATTTGGGTCATCTCCCTTTTCTTTTTTTGAGAAGCCTGGCTAGAGGTTTATCAATTTTGTTTATTTTTTCAAAAAACCAACTCTTGGTTTCATTGATCTGCTCTACAGTTTTTTTAGATTCTATATTGTTTATTTCTGCTCTGATCTTTATTATTTCTCTTCTTCTGCTGAGTTTGTGGTGTCTTTGCTGTTCTGCTTCTATTTCCTTTAGGTGTGCTGTTAGATTTTGTATTTGGGATTTTTCTTGTTTCTTGAGATAGGCTTGGATTGCAATGCATTTTCCTCTCAGGACTGCCTTCACTGCATCCCAAAGCATTTGTTGTATTTTCATTTTCATTTGTTTCCATATAATTTTTAATTTCTTCTCTAATTGCCTGGTTGACCCATTCATTCTTAGTAGGGTGTTCTTTAACCTCCATGCTTTTGGAGGTTTTCCAGACTTTTTCCTGTGGTTGATTTCAAGTTTCATAGCATTGTGGTCTGAAAGTGTGCATGCTATGATCTCAATTCTTTTATACTTATGAAGGGCTGTTTTGTGACCCAGTATGTGATCTATCTTGGAGAATGTTCCATGTGCACTCAAGAAGAAAGTATATTCTTTCGCTTTGGGATGCAGAGTTCTAAATATATCTGTCAAGTCCATCTGATCCAATGTATCATTCAGGGACCTTGTTTCTTTATTGATCCTGTGTCTAGATGATTTATCAATTGTTGTAATTGGGGTATTAAAGTCCCCTGCAATTACCACATTCTTATCAATAAGGTTGCTCATGTTTGTGATTAATTATTTTATATATTTGGGGGCTCCTGTATTTGGCACATAGACATTCATAATTGTTAGCCCTTCCTGATGGATAGACCCTGTAATTATTATATAATACCCTTCTTCATCTCTTGTTACAGCCTTTAATTTAAAGTCTAGTTTGTCTGATATAAGTATGGCTACTGCAGCTTTCTTTTGATTTCCAGTAGCACGATAGATAGTTTCCATCCCCTCACTTTCAATCTGAAGGTGTCCTCAGGTCTAAAATGATTTTCTTGTAGACAGCAAATAGATGGGTCTTGGTTTTTTTTATCCATTCTGATACCCTAGGTCTTTTGGTTGGCATAGTTAGTCCATTTACGTTCAGTTTCATTATAGAAAGATATGGGTTTAGAGTCATTGTGATGTCTGTAGGTTTCATGCTTGTAGTGATGTCTCTGGTACTTTGTGGTCCTTGCAACATTTCACTCACAGAATCCCCCTTAGGATCTCTTGTATGGCTGGTTTAGTGGTGATGAATTCCTTCAGTTTTTGTTTGTTTGGGAAAACTTTTATCTCTCCTTCTATTCTGAATGACAGACATGCTGGATAAAGGATTCTTGGCTGCATATTTTATCTGCTCATCACATTGAAGATTTCCTGCCATTTCTTTCTGGCCTGCCAAGTTTCAGTAGATAGGTCTGCTACTATTCTTATGTGTCTACCTTTGTAAGTTAGAGTGTGTTTATCCCTAGCTGCTTCAGAATTTTCCCTTTATCCTTGTATTTTGCCAGTTTCACTATGATATGTCAGGCAGAAGATCAATTCAAGTTACGTCTGAAGGGAGTTCTCTGTGCCTCTTATATTTCAATGCCTTTTTCCTTCCCCAGATCAGGGAAGTTCTCAGCTATGATTTGTTCAAGTACAAATTCAGCCCCTTTCTCTCTTCTTCTGAAATTCCTATGATACAGATATTGTTCTGTTTGATTGCATCACTTAGTTCTCTAATTCTCCCCTCATACTCCTGGATTTTTTTAATTCTCTTTTTCTCAGCTTCCTCCTTTTCCATAATTTTATCTTCTAATTCACCTATTCTCTCCTCTGCCTCTTCAATCCTTGCTATGGCTGCCTCCATTTAATTTTGCACCTCATTTCTAACATTTTTTAGCTCCTCATGACTATTTCTTAGTCCCTTGATCTCTCTAGCAATAGATACTCTGCTGTCCTCTATGCTTTTTTCAAGCCCAGAGATTAATTTTATGACTATTATTATAAATTTTTGTTCCGTTATATTGCTTAAATCATTTTTGATCAATTCATTAGCTGTCGCTACTTCCTGGAGTTTCTTTTGAGGAGAGTTCTTCCATTTCATCATTTGGAGTAGTCCCTGTGGTAGCTCCAAACTGCAGGGCACTTCCCCTGTGCTGTCTGGGGTCACTCGTGTTGGTGGGCAGGGCTGCAGTCAGATGTGATGTCTGCCCCCAGCTCACTGCTGGGGCCATGGTCAGACTGGTGTGTACCTTATCTTTCCTTCTCCCAGGGGCAGGACTCACTGGAGTGGTGTGGCCCTGTCTGGGCTACTTGCACACTGCCAGCCTTGTAGTACTGGTTCAATGGGATCTGGCCAAGGGCATATTAGCAGGGGTGGATCCTCAAGGTGCACAGGGGCAGGAGGGGTAGGCTTAGGTCGCTTTGCCATCAGTGGTCCCCTGCAGCACCAGGAGGGAGGCAGGCCTGTCGGAGGGATGGATCCACAGAAGCACAGCTTTGGGTGTTTGCACAGTGCAAGCAAGTTCCGTGATGTGAACTGGTTCCCTTTGGGATTTCGGCTGGGAGATGAGAGAGAGAGATGGCACTTGCCATCACATTTCCCTTGCGGAGCTGAACTCTGTCCTTTTGGGGCTCAACAACTCTCCCTCCCCATGTCTTCTCACCCTCCCCACTCTCCGAGAGCAGAGCTGTTGACTTTTAACATTCCAGATGTTAAGTCCCGTTGGCTGTCAGAGCTCACAGAGTCCAGCCCTTCTGCTTTTGCAAGCCAGACTTCGGGGGGTGTGCCTTGCCCATGGGGCTGCCCCTGCACTGCCCCAGATCTCTCCTGCCAGTCTGTGTAGCACGCACCGCCTCTCCGCCCTTCCTATCTTCTTCCATGGGCCTCTCATCTAAGCTTGGCTCCAGAGAGTCCATTCTGCTAGTCTTCTGGCAGTTTTCTGGGTTATTTAGGCAGATGTGTGTGGAATCTAAGTGATCAGCTAGACGAAGTGAGCCCAGCGTCATCCTATGCTGCCATCTTCCCAGGTCCCTTTTTCCCTAATTTATGGCTTGCAAGTTGCAGGAGACCTCATTTCCTCACTATCTGGATCACTCTGTAAAGCTGCATGGTTGTCTTCATGACATGAGAGCTTTCTTCCCCAGAATGAGTGATCTCATCCCACGCCGACTCCCGCCTCTGGCGGTTAGCCACTGTGTCCTCTGAGTCCCAGAGCGCAGCTCACTGCCCAGCTCCTGTTTATTTATTTTTGATAGAGACAGAGTGCAAGCAGGAGAGGGGCAGAGAGAGAGGGAGACACAGAATGGAAGCAGGCTCCAGGCTCTGGTCTGTCAGCACAGAGCCCCACACGGGGCTCAAACCCACAAACCGTGAGATCATGACCTGAGCTGAAGTCGGCTGCTCAACTGACTGAGCCACCCAGGTGCCCCAGCCTTCCACTCTTTTTAACAGTTGCTTAGTTTTGTTCTTATTTCCCTTATCAGATTAAAATCCTTTTGAGGAAGTGATAACACCTTACTAATTTCATATCCCCTAAGAAAGCTTAACACTCTGCCTTTATTACCAGGTTGTTCAATTCCTGGTGAATGAGTGAAGATTTCCAGTGTCCACATAAATCATATAACAATTTCAACAAATTATTAATTAATATGGCAAAAATCACTGGGCTGGGCTCATCACAGTCATTTGGATGCAAATTAATCAATGATAAGAAATATGGCTAAAGATTTAAAGCACTGCTTTTTTTCAATAGCTTCACTTCCTTTGGAACTCTAAGTTCTATGAAAAAATATTCATATAAATTTTTAAAAGTCAAAAATATAAAGCTTAAATTAGTCATTGCAAAGGAAATCTCTTTTCTCTCTGTATCAAAGACACATGTGTATACCTAAGGCAATTCCTCTAAACATGATCCCAAATTCCTTCCCCTGATAAGCACTCAATTTAATTTTTATAACTTTTAAGGTAGGTATCCTTTTCCCCATTGTATGGATAAGGAAATTAAACCCAGAGATATTATATAGACTCCCAAAGTCACACAACTAGTAAGTGGTAGTAGTGAGATGCCACCTGCCTACCTTTCATCACTTTACTTCCGTGGAGTAAAGAAGACATTTGGGGGCCTGAGATTATTTTGTTCTCTTCTGGTAGACATTGTTTCGAACAGAGATGGCAGACTTCTTTACCGCTTTCCCTCAGTTTCATTGATGTAATCTGATTATTTTGCCACTGAAGTTTTCCCTTTTTTTAATGTTTATTTTTGAGAGATAAGGAGAGAGAATGTGTATGAGTGAGTGGGGGAAGAGCAGACAGAGAGGGAGACAGAGGATCCGAAGGGGGCTCCATGCTGATAGCCCCAGCTGCAAGCCCAATGCAGGTCTTGAACTCAGGAACTTATGAGATCATGACCTGAGCCTAAGTTGGACATTTAACCAACTGAGCCACCCAGGTGCCCCTGCACCTGAAGTTTTCTAAAGGAAAGAATTATATGCTTAAAAACATAAGAAGAAAACAAAAACTTAGACTTCATATTCTGACTGTAAGTTTGGTCTTTTTTTTTTTTCTTTTCTTTTCATTTCTTTTCTTTTCTTTTCTTTTTTTTTTTTGCCCCAAATTGATAATGATGCTTTATCTCTTCTGTTTCTCACAAGAAAGGCAGTGAAGATAAAGTGATTCTGAAGGACACAATAAGACACTGATTAATACTATAATTTATTTAAAATTCTATGGTTATATGTGTCTAAATTTTTACATTGAAATTTGGAGTATTTCAATAGAAGTCATATGGTTTTTGGAAGAAAGAGCATATATTTGGAGACCTAATGACCTGGATGAAATTCCTGGTTTGGTTACTTACCGAGATAAGCAGGTAACTCTTCTGAGTCTTAGTTTCCTTGCTGGTAAAATGGAAATGACAATATACATCTCATGATGGAGATATGAGAATCATGTGAGCTTATGTATGTAAAGCCCTTACAGCAATGTCTAGCACATAGGAGTCAACTAACAAAAATAAATTATTCTTACTTCTTGTAGACTACTGCATTATTTGTTTTTAAAGTTTATTTATTTACTTTGAGAGAAAGAAAGACAGCACAAGCGGGGGAGGGGCAGAGAGACAGGGAGACACAGAATCCCAAGCAGGCTCCCTGCTGTCAGCACAGAGCCCAATGTGGGGCTTGAATTCACAAACCATGACATCATGACCTGAGGTGAAATCAAGAGTCAGATGCTTAACTTACTGAGCCGCCTAGGCGCCCCAATTGCATTATTTTTCTTACTTCTTTACTCCTCTCTCTTTCTTTGCCTTGCAATTCTGAGTACCCTCTCGTGATTCTTGACCTTAGGCTTTAAACAGTGGGATATTATAAACATGTTGCAAACAGATGCTTAATATGTGCTTGTAGTATTGAGGTTTGCCTTCTGCAATTACCAAGAAAAAGTCAATCCTCCATTAGCCCGTAGTCACAGGAAGAGAAAAGGCAAGTGGAACAAATCTGGATTCAATCTGTGGCTTACAATCCAGCCTAACCAAGCCCAACCTGGAGCAGCCAGACTCCAATTGTGAAAGTCCAATGTGAAAACAATCGTTGACGACTGTTATAAGATGCTGAATATCATTATAGTTTGTTATGCTTTACTGTGGCAAAAGATAAGTGATAAAGAAATTGGTACCTAGAATTAAGGTACTAAGGTGCCAAAAGCCTAATATATGTAGCAGTGACTTTCAGGTCAGATGGTGAGTGACAATTAACTATAATTGGAAGCTAGAAAAATAGGGAACCATTTCATGTAGTGGTAAAATATTCGGTAAAAATGTTTCCTGTGATAATGTGGGGACAGAAAATATACCTAATGTACTTGTAAACTTAGGCAAGCAGGTTTCCAGCTAGAATATCAAAAGAATGAGCAATCTTCTGGTACATGAATTTTCCATGGTGCTAAAGTAAACAGGCAAGCTCAGCAAACAACTGACTGGTTTGCAAACAGAACTAAAAGGATGTATAGTGAGCCCAGAAATGCTGCGTTTTGTATTGGACAGGAAAATAAAAGTTTCTCATTTCCAGCTTTGTCAGTCAGTAAAACATCATCCAATTAATGTATGACCTGACAGCAAAAATCAAACCATAAATATATATGTAAATATCTATCATAATCCCTGACACTTGGAAACATTCAGTAAGTTTAAGGTCTCATATTATATCAGGACTGGATTCATGCAATGGAATATTATAAAAAAGTTTAAATTAATGAACTGGATATTAAATGTATCAACATGGATAAAACTTTCAAATAATAAGGCAAAATGATAAAAACAAGCCATGAAAGGAGTTTCAGGGACTTATTAAACTTTTTTTATAATGTTTATTTATAATTTTTTAATATGAGCCTAGTGTATGTTTTTATGCACACACATGTATGTAAAAATATGCAAAAACATGCATGGACATTAGGCACACTGACTTTAGCAGGGTAGTTAACTCTAACATGAAAAGGAGGGAAAGGATGGGCTTTTGCTGTATTGTAACATTTTATTCCTTTACAAAAATGCTATCTGAAAAAAACATGGCAAAAGGTTAATTCTGTTCAACGTAGGTGGTGCATACGTGGTTATCTTTTAAATTGACTTACTTTTCAGAGTTTCTGAAATCTTTCATAATTAAAACTAAACATAATATTCAACAGAAAAGAAAAAAAAACATTCCTCTCAGTGTATAGCTTCAGACTGGTTCTTCATACAAGAGAAAAATAAGGTACTATCTAAAGACTGAATATTGCATTTTGCTACTTGTATCATCTTGTTGTACTTTGGTCTTAAAATGCAATTCCACAACTGCTAGAAATTAGCATACTGCCACTTGCATAGTGTGTGTGTGTGTGTGTGTGTGTGTGTGTATGAAAGTAATGAAAGAGAACCCAGTTTATCCATCTATTGGCCTGAGTAACCACGAAAGAAGAAATATAATCCTAATTACCTTCACCAGTTATTTTTTAAGGGTATCTTGCCAGTGCGTGCAACCAATTACAACACTAGCACTACAACGGAATCTGGAGAAAATACAGGTCATGTAGGGGATTATAATGAAATACCTGAATGAAGAAAGAAATGATGTGTGTGCCACGTAAAACAAGGTGAGAGTTTGAAAGGAAGCAAGTTGTGTTCACCTGTTTCCTGCATACCCCCATCAACTTTCAACAAGTAGGCAGTATATGTTTTCTTCAGACATTTCATCAGACATCTCACTCTGCATTTTCTGAGACTCATGTGCCTGCACTGTTTTCCTTAGGAAAGAACATTCTGAGAGGATGGAATCGGGTCACAGAAGGACGGGGACGTGGCAGGATGGAGACCACCAGTAAATAGTTCAGGTAATGACTTACTAATTTTTAGAGTGCTAATGAATAAATCCAAACATCTGCATAAGCTGAAAAAATGTTTTTTTAATTAAAAAATTTTTAATGTTTATTTATTTTTGAGAGAGAGAGAGAGAGAAAGAGAGAGGACACCGAGTGTGAGCAGGGGAGGGGCAGTAGGAGAGGGGGAAACAGAATCTGAAGCAGGCTCCAGACTCTGAGCTCTCAGCACAGAGCCCAACGTAGGGCTCGAACCTACAAACCCTGAGATCATGGCCTGAGCCAAGGTCATATGCTCAACTGACTGAGCAACCCAGGCACCCCAAAAATGTTTTTAAGAGAAGAGCTAAAAGTAATTTCTAAATGCAGTTTTTGAGGCCATTTTTCTTAGGTGGATAATTGCCTTGGCATCCAGTGGAGACGCATGCTTATTACTATACAAGGACTTTAATTCACCCAACTCTATGGCAAGTGTGTTTTGTGCATATCAGTTTATGCAAACAATAACTTTAGGTGAGGTATATTTGTTTTTGTTTTTGTTGTTGTTTTTGAGAGAGAGAGGGAGAGAGACAGAGTACAAGTCGGGGAAGGGAAAGAGAGGGAGGGGCACACAGAATCCGAAGCAAGCTCCAGGCTCCCAGCTGTCAGCACAGAGTCCAACATGGGGCTCTAACTCACCAACCGCGAGATCATGACCTGAGCCAAAGTCAGATGCTTAACCACTGAGCCACCCAAGTGCCCCTAGGTGAGGTTTTTTTTTGTTTGGAAATTTATTTTCCAACTCCCTTTATTTAGAAGGTCACATTAGACAATGAAGACTTTGACAATACAAAATATTCACTTATACACTGACTTATAAGATTAGTTCCCATTCAAATATTATTCCCAACTTATCACACAGTAGTAGCACATGGTTGCAATTATGACTTGTTCTATTTTAGATGAAATACACTTATTTGCATAACTCTGTATTTTAAAGATAAGATCCTAATAAAATGTGTTTGTTTATTATTTATTATAAAGTTGGGTCCTTCTTTAAAATGGATTCACTTTTTTCAATTTCCACATTTCTTTAATAAATAGCATCCTCTTTCCTAGTATTATTACACTTTTTAGATGAATAAACTGATGCCAAAAGGCAGTTTTTCTCAATTTCTCTCGTGCCCATAGAACACCACACTAACAGCTAGGACAAATCCAGGTGTCACTGATTTCAAATTTCATGCTTTCACCCCATGCAGTCTTAAGTCTCCAAGGGAAAATAAGAGCCACCGTTTTGGGGGCATGGCTGTAGAGGGTCTGCAGATACAGCGAGAGAGACAGTAAAAGACTCCTGATGAATGTTAATGGGAATCTTGGGCACTGTAACAAACACAAGACCTTTGACAATGGGAACCTCTGTTCACCATGGTAGTAACAATCACTATGGGAAGCAAGTATGCCACTTTTTTCCCTAAGAGGCTGGAAACCAATTTGAGAGATTGATTTCTAATATTATTTCAATTCAGCTTCACCCATCTCAGAACCTTTGCATCTGATCTACTTCTGTGGATGATACTGATCCAAACCCACTAAAATATATCAGTTTGGCTCAATAATCTAAGGAATACATGCCTAAAAGCATGGCATTCTGTTACCTTCAGTTAAACACACTGATACAAACACTGCTGGTCCTGAACAATAATAACTTGACTCAGATTTGGCCCATGGCCTCAAGGTGCTCACACAGGTAGACAATGCTCATTAAATTGTTTTATGCCCCAACCAAAAAGCACTCTAGAAATATCTGTTGTGAAGTGGCTAGGAATAAGGTAAGTTACTGCAGACCAGATGCAGTTTGATGGCATTTATGCTGAAAGTGCCATAGTGCTAAGTCATGAAGAATCTTTTTTTCAGTTCATAACCCAATCGAACATTTTGTCATCCTTCAAAACCGGAAGGTGTTGGGGCACCATCATCATTGTTGTAATGTGAGCAAGAGTGACAGAACACAACACACACACACACACACACACACACACACACAAAGATGCACTAATGTGAGAAGAGACTTGAAAACATTCCCAGCTTAATTTTTTTTTTTTAAAGTAAGAGCATGTATTTTATAGAGCATGTTAAGAGTGAAATAAAGTTGCCTTAGAAGTTGACATGTATTGGACTGACACTGAACTCAAAGCATTTGTAGAAGCAGTGACAAAAACCGAGTCCTGAAACAATGTGACACTTCTCTCCCAGAAGATTGCAGGGCACATAGGGGAGGATCAACTGGACGGTCACAACACAAATGTTCTAGATTAGAACAGAAATAACATCATTGTTCCTGCTGGCGAATGGTGTTCACAAACTCAGTTGATAGCACCACCCAGCATCTGCTAGTGATTTCATTTAGTCTATGTGTAACAAAATAGAAAATTGTGTAGGGTTTCATTTCAGAGTGAGGACTGATTCAATTCCTCATTAAATACAATTAAATAAGAGCAAATATTATTCTAGCACCTATTACATGCTAAACACTTTTCTAAGCATTTTATATAAATAATCACTTTTAATGTTTACAGTATCTTTATGTTCATAACACCCCACACTGAAACTAAACCAATGGTCTGCCATTAAGAAAATGTATGAAAATGTATAATATTTTGTGATATATTCTTATGAAATTATTTATAACCACTACAAATTATTCAGCCCTAAAATAGAATGAACCGCTTATTCAAATGAAAATATATGACTCTCAAAAGAATTACATCAAGAAAAAGAGATAGACATCGACGTGGACATTGTGATTTATTTCATTTTCATGAAGTTCTGCCACTGCCAGATTAATGGATGTTTACAGAAGTTAAAACCAAGTCTGCCTGTGGTGAGGTGGATGTATAAAGAATGTAATCATCACAACAATCCTTTGCTGCCAGTAATATTTTTATTCTTAGTTTACAGATGGTAAATTTGAACCACAGAAAGGTTAAATAACAGGTTGAAGGTCGCATGGGTAGTACGTGGAGGAGTGAGTGTTCAAATTAAGCAATATGGCTCCAGAATCTATCTCTTAACACTAAAGAAAATCCTCTGGTTTGATTACGTTAATGAATTCATATAAAAGAATATTTAGCGAGTACTGTCAACCAGGTGCTAGAGTTAGTATATAACTACGGAGACGAATATTACTGTGTACATGTTTATATGTAACTAATAAACACAAGAGGTTTCACAGATGAGGTTATATATGTGACATGAGTGCAGGGGACAGAGGGAGTGGTAAGCATATTAGAAACTGTTCAGCTATCTGCACTAACTGTAGCCCTCAACTTTGTTGCTTCTATTGACAAAAATAGAGAAACATTAAGTAATTAGCATACCTTTAAAAATTCCTCATTAACATGACTGATTCATGTCCTAAAGTGTTACATATTACAAATACCTCTTACCTCCCTCCTCTGTTCTTTCCCTTCCTGCCTCCTTCCTTCATTTCTCCTTTCTTCCTTCCTTTCTTCCTGCTTAAATTCAGTTCATTTTTTTGAGTATACACTAGAACAATGTGCTTCTGCCCATTCATTATAAACAATACGATAGCATCTGTTAAAGACCAAAAAAGGACCTTATATAGAAGACATCTTTAAATAGAGGTCAGACATTTTCGTTTCATTCCTAGCTTTCCCCTACCCTGACACATTTTATAGCTTCCTTTATATAACTGCAGACCCATCGACAGTAAGAGGCACACCTGTATAAACACCGAGCCCCAGAGCTTTGAGTTGGTCTGCAGCCAGCACCAAGCATCACGCACTCTCATATTCCACCTCGCTTGAGCCCCATCAACACCTGAAGGAAAGCACAAGACTCAGGGACCAAATCCCGACAAACTTGGCATAGTGTGGCCATCACACAGGGCCTAATGCAGAAGGATCAAAATTAATGTTTGACAGTTTTTGAAAACTTTTCTTTTCCTTCCTTATAATTTAAAATTCATCTTAGAGTGGCTGGGTCATATGTGAATATAGACAAATCAACAGAGAGATACCTAGGAGAGGTAAGAATGAACTAAATTTACTAATAAATATTTTAGGGAAAGAGCACAGAGACCACAGATGGTATGACATTTTTTAGTGATATTTGCTGACCTGAAACCAGTGAACTGTTAGAATGTATGGATTATTTTCTTTCTTTTTTTTCCTGCCATTTCTCACTTTTCTTTTTCTTTCTTTCTTTCTTTTTTTTTTTTTTTTTTTGGAGAATCTTTATGATCAAAATAAGAGACTTAAAGGGGCTTTGATGGAGAGTGTACAGCTCTCTATAGGGAATGTTGTGATCTATATTTCATTAGTACCACTTAGGCAGAATGGAAACTGACCATTCTGGCCCTGAGAGAGATTCTATTACTCACATCCATCTATTTATAATGCCTACCCCATCTCCAAAGGGAGAATTCCCTTAGGTAGAGGGAAGTGAACTCAGGTCCTCTCTTACCAAAGGCAAATAGAACTAAGCTGCATAGTATTGAAGATTCCCTTCTGTGTTTGCAAAGCCCTTTCACATAGCTCTTCTAACAACCTGGGGAAGGAAATAAGACATTTACTATTAGGGTGTCTCATATCCTCCAAGAGTTTCTCAAATGTCACCTTATCAGTCTTTCTTCGGCAACTCTTTATAAAAACAACAACCATCTTCCACCCTGCGCTCCAGCCCTTCCTCATCCCCTCGCTGATTTAAGTTTTCATTGAAGCATTTAACTCCATCTGGCACATGACATATTTATGTATTTATATATTTTCAGTTCCAGTCTGCCAGAATGAGGAGAGAGATTTTGTTTTGTTCAGTGGTCTATCCTTGGGGCTTGGAATAGTGCCTGTCAGAATTTGTCAATGTGTGTTGAATGAATGAATAAATGAATAATGAATAATTGAGTGAATATAAGGGCTCAGAAGAATGTGATTTTCTCGTTGTAAAACCAATTGGTGGTAGACTCTGAATGCAAACTTTGATCTTAGAAATCCATATCTTAAACTCTTTCTACAGAAATCCTAAGTGCCCCTTTGTGGCCTGATGCAATGCCCCCAAAGAGTGAAGATACTTGGTACACAGTATGTTCTCAATAAATTTTGTTGCATCTGAATCTGAATAATCGAGAATGCTACCCACCACAAAAATGTTATGCTTTCCCACGTGACTGAAAATCTTTGAAAGAACTCCAGAGAGAGGAGTAGAAAGGCAGGTGGTTCCTGAAGAGGTTCCAAGGAGAATAAGAAAATGAGGTCAGCACCATAAATAACTTATAATTCCAGAAGGAATGTATTGAAATCCCCATAAACACCTTAGTAACTGGACATCCCCATCCCTATTTCCCCATTAATATTTTCAGGGTGAAACATATTTTTGTTGTTGTTAAACTTAGTGCACACTCCTTGTAGAAATTTAGAAATGTACAGAAAAACATAAAAGAAATCATAAGTTTCCTGCATGTATGCAATTTCACTGTTCAGAAAAATAACTGTAACGTGTCTCTGCATATGTTTTCATTTCCATGATATGCATGTATATGTTTTATATAGTTTAGATTTTAGTGTACATACTATTTCATACCTGCTTGTTAGAAATTTAACAATGAATATATGCATTTTCCATGTCATTGAGTATTCTTATACATCAAAATGACTACATATAGCTCTTTTTGTATGAATACAATATAATTTATCTAGCCATTCCCATATTTGTAGATATTTTATTGTTCCTATGTACTGTTATTAAATAAAGCCATGAAAATATCATGAAAATAAATATTTGTAAAGTTATCTGATTATTTTTCTTAGAATAAATCCCCTTTTGTAGAATTGATGGCCAAAGAATATACAGTTTAAGTTTTTGAGGTATGTTGTAAACCTTACATCTGGGAGGGTTATTTTAGATTAAAGTCTTTTAACAATATATTTCCTTGAAGTTTTGTCAATATTTGATTATTAAAAATATTTTCCAACTTTATAGGCAAAAAAAATCTCTCTATAACTTTATCTTATGGTAAAAATAGTATGTGGTCATCAGAAAGAATATGAAAATCTGTACATGAAAAAGAATAAAATAAAAATCACTCACATATCCTAATATATACAAACAACTACTGTCAATACTTCAGCATAAATATTTTTAGCTTTGGTTCTTTCTATGTATGTATGAATGGCCATAGACATATATCTGAATAAAATCAAATATTAAAGTGGGGTAAAACATACAGCTTTTTAACTAAAAATATCATGAACATTTTTTCTTTCTTATTAGTTAATCATCTATAAGAACATTTTAATGGCTTCTTAGTGTTCCAACGTACAAATAGCATTTATCTCACCAAGTCCCCAGTTGCTGGTTTTGAAGGTTTATTCCAATCATATCATTTCAAGCTTGCTCAATATTAATAAAGGTATTTTCATGTTTACTAACTATGGGTAATTTATCAGTGATCTGTCTCATCTGGATCTTTTTTTTTTCTAAAAGATATAGCCATAGTTTTCTTCCAAGTATTGAACCACTGGAAATTTCTATGGCAGGCAATAGAAAGGACAGTCTAAGGAAGAGCTTCCCACTTTGACATGCAGAAGAGAGCATCATTGTAGTCACCACAGTTCAAAGCATCTCATTCAAGCCTGATGAGTCATCTAAGCCTGTTACTGGAAAACAGGAAATGTCAAGTTCCAGTCATTTTGACATCATCCGCTTTTGTAGTCTAAGGCAACATCGTGCTCTACAGATAGCATTCTGCCCAATGGACATGGTATTTACCGAGCTGCTTTACCAGGATTTGCAAAGATGCATACCACCTTTTTCACAGTTCTTAGGATACTGGGAAAGGAAAATGAGTCTCCTTTTTGCTCAGGTGGCAACTGAATAAAAGATGCTTGTTCTAATATAAGCTTTGACTTTGAAGATGGAAATTATATGGCTGCCTAATTGATTCAGCAGGTCTAGCCCATTACCTTCTAGTAAAATAACTGATTACCTGACTTTGCAAAACTGGTCCTCTTGCAATGCTCTGTTTCTCAGAGTAGAGAATCTGATCACAGTAACTACAAGTTACTACAAGTTGCCATCTAATCCTTTCTCAGGCCCTCTTGACTTTCATTCTTTACATGACCAGGAGTCAATCCACTTCTTTTCATCTCACCTGTCACCTCTTTGGTTTAACCCTCCTTCCACATTTCAAGGCCTCTGAAACCTTCCTGAATGTAGCCTCCTTGTAGACATTTCCCCATCTACATATAGTGTGAACTTTAGAATATGGAAACCCTATACTTTGTCATGATAGCCTCTAATTATTACAGCTTTCCAAACTCTTCTCACATCATTTTAGCCTATCCCTGCTATATGGGCTTACTTCTAGTTACTCCCACCACAGCATGTTCTCATATACTGTTCCTCTGTTTCAACAGTCCACCACCACCACCACAAATGTCCCCTTGCTACCCCATCTTTACAAGTTACATCTTATTCATTAAGACTTGAACTTAAATATCATTCCCTTAATGAATACATTCTTGACTGCCCAGTTAAGGTCAAATTCTCCTATTAAGTGTTTCCATAGCCTCAGGAACTTCTCTTCCCAGCACAGCTATAATTTTACATGCATTTGCTTACATCTATCTGCAACATCAAATTATAAGCCCCATTAGTGCAGGTACATTAATGAACCACTAGTGTAATCTCATAAATGTATCCCCAGCACCTAGCACATGCCAGAAACACATGAGGAAATCAAAATTTAAACATGAAATGAGTGAAGAAATGAATGAATAAATGAATGGATATGTCTTCTTCTGTCTTTAGTTACAGTGAGTTGTCTAATGTATGACACCCATACTGTACTACTGGTGACTATTTTCATTTAAATTTGGTGTGAGGTGAGAAAACTGATGATATTCTGATGACATTAAAGATCTTAACTCATTTCCTTTTTTCTTACAAAGAAATACATAATATCTATGTATTATAAAAAAGATATTCGGTATTCAAATTGTCTTTATAAGGGTCCTTTAAAATTGTAAGGAATATTTTTATACCTAAAATATTATGAATATTATGAAAATATTATGAAATATTATTGTATAGGGGAAGATGTCAAGGATGATAAGTGAGACGCACCCACGCTACAATGGTCAGTAGTGAACTGGAGCCTCAAAGAACAGTCCCCGTGTCGGTGCATTTCCAAAGTGGACAATTACCTCTATGTGTTTTATTCAGCCCTTCAAATAAATGACTTTATCAAAGACACATCATGGGGGTACCTGGGTGGCTCAGTCAGCTAAGCTTCCGACTTTGGCTCAGGTCATGATCTCACAGCTCCTGAGTTTGAGCCCCACGTTGGGCTCTGTGCTGACATCTCACAGCCTGGAGCCTGCTTTAGATTCTGTCTAGTCTCTCTCTCTGCCCCTCCCCCGCTCGTGCTCTGTCTCTCTCTCAAATATAAACATTAAAAAATTTAAGAATTAAGAAAAGACACATTATTATGTGCATTTTACTATCCTCCAAATTAATAAATGACAAAAAACTATGTTAACTATGTAAAACTTTAACTTGAGCTTCTTCTGAAAATGGAAAATACTAGTTTTCTTACAATGATTATATAATTTTTTTCCTCACAGTGCCATGTGGTATAACAAAATAAATGGGCTGCTGCATATAAAAAAGCAACATCTTTGCTCACAAATGTTACTGAAGGTGGGTTTTTATGAGCGTGAGATATAAAATAATTCCTAACATATTAGACATTAAAATAGGGAAGTTTGATGGAATGAGGGAATAATGATTAATCAAAGATAATTTTTTCAATGCCATCACAAAACACTGCAAGATTTTTCTCTATTATCTAATATTATGGGACCTCAGATGAAAGTCCCTTTTCAGTCCTTAAGGATTGAGGAACTTAGAATAGGACATGAAGAGAGACACATTCAGAACTTACCACGGCAGGGAAAGAGAGACCACCATTTGATTCCCCCAATCAACTGAGTTAAAAATCCCACTGAGAATTTAGTATGACAATATATTACATGATTTTGGACTTACTTGTGCATCATTGTCCTATTTGCTATCATTTATAAATTCTTAATTTGTAATTAGTAAAATAATTTTAATATAAATGAATATGTGAATTACACAGATTCAAAAGATGGTATTGTGATGTGTGGGGAGGGGGGGAAGCAATATCATTACATTTTTATGTGATAATGAGTCTACTGAGCACCAGAAACATATCCACTGTTTCCTTCTTTTTTTAATGTTTATTTATTTTTGAGAGACAGAGACAGAGCATGAATGGGGAGGGGAGTGGTGCAGAGAGAGAGACAGAGACACATAATCCAAAGCAGGCTCCAGGCTCTGAGCTTCAGCACAGAGCCTGATACGGTGCTCAAACCCACGAGCTGTGAGATCATGACCTGAGCTGAAGTCACTTAACCAACTGAGCCACCCAGGCGCCCCTCCACTGTTTCCTTCTAAATAGGACTATGCATTCTTGTTTGTCTGGCCAGCAAACTTCCCTGAATAAAACAAAATAGTTGATTAAGAAGCAATTAACTCTGCTATGAGTTCTGAAGTTACTTTCCCCCTGCTGCAACTCAAATCTTCCCTTAAACCTTTGTGTTTCTTCTGAAGAGCCAAACCTCATTATAAACTGTGTGGTCATTTGTTTTATCACATGTTGCCTTGGAAATTACGTAAGATATGATATATTTTTGCCTTCAAGTGCTATTTCCTTTTTCATGTTTAAAGCAGAATTTTAGGGGAGCCTGGGTGGCCCAGTTGGTTAGGCAACTGACTTCAGCTCAGGTCAGGATCTCCAGATTGTGAGTTCGAGCCCTGTGTCAGGCTCTGTGCTGATGATCAGAGCCTGGAGCCGACTTCAGATTCTGTGTCTCCCCCTCTCTCTACCCCTTCCCTGTTCATGCTCTGTGTCTCTCTGTCTCTCAAAAATAAATAAATGTTTAAAAAAATTTATAAAATAAAATAAAATAAAGCAGAATTTTATCTGTACCAGGTTTACTTTGGTCAATAAAAAAGAGAATATTCAGGAAATAGCAATGTAAACGTCTCACTGAAAAAAATCTATCACACAAAAAAGACCCTGGCTATCTTCCCACACTCTTACTTAGAAAAGTCTTGCTTCCCAATTTGATCTACTGATTCAATGCAATCTCAGTAAAAATCCTAGTAAGGTATTCTGTGAATGTCTACAAATTCTGTGAATATCTACAAACTGGCTCTAAAGTTTATATAGGACCCAGAATAGGCAACATAATATTGAAGGAAACAACAAAGTTGGAGGACTGACACTGCTTGACTTGAAGACTTACCCTAAAGTTAGGGGAATCAAAAAAGTGTGAAGTGGCAAAAAAAAAATAGACAAACAGATTAATGGAACAAAATAGAAAGCCCAGAAAGAGAGCTCCATAAATGCACTCAACTGATCAACAAAGGAGCAAAGGCAATATAATGGAACAAAGACATCTTCTTCAACAAATGGCGCTAGACCAATTGGACATACACATGCAAAAAAAAGAAAAAAAAATCTAAATACAGACCTTACAACTCTCACAAATTAACGCAAAATGGATCACAGACATAAATGTAAAGTGCAAAGTTATAACCCCCCTAAAAGATAACATAGAATGAAACTTAGATGACCTTGGTATGGTGATGCATTTTTAGATATAAACAAGACAAAGAACATAATCCACAGAAGTAAAGAAATAATTGATGAACTAGACTTTATTAACATTAAAAACTTCTGATCTGCAAAAGGCAGAGAAAATTAGAAGACAGGGGCACATTGGGTGGCTCAGTCAATTGAGTGTCCAACTTTGGCTCAGGTCATGATCTCACAGTTTGTGAGTTCAAGTCCCGCATCAGGCTCGCTGCTGCCACCACAGAGCCCTCTTTGGATCCTCTGTCCCCCTCTCTCTCCTCTCTCTCTCTCTCAAAAGTAAATAAACATTTTAGAAAAAAAAAGAAAATTAGAAGACAAGCTATAGACTAGTAGGAAATATTTACAAAAGACACATCTGATAAAGGACTGGTATCCAAAATATACAAAGAAATCTTATAACTCTAAAATAAGAAAACAATCTGATTAAAGAATAGTCCAAAGACTTTAAAAAATACCTCACTAAAGAAAATACACAGATAGCAAATAAGCATATGAAAAGATGCCCTTCATCATATGTTATCAAGGAAATGCAAATTAAAACAATGAGATACCACTGCACACAGTGGTAAAAATGGCCAAAATGGTTAAAATGGCCAAAATCTGGAACACTGCCAACACCGAATGCTGTCCAGGGTGTAGAACAACATAGGAATGTAGGAAATCTCATACACTGCTGGTGGGAATACAAAATGATAGTCATTTTGGAAGAGAGTTGGGCAATCTCTGATAGTCTTTTCATACGATCTAGCAATCATTCTCTTTGGTATTTACCCAAAGGTGTTGAAAACTTATGTCCACACAAAAACCTGCACATCATATTTATAGCAGCTTTATTCATAATTGTCAAAACAGGGAAGCAACCAAGATGTCTTTCAGTAGGTGAGTGGATAAATGAACTATGGTCCTTGCAGAGAGTGGAATACTACTCAGCACTAATAAGAAATGGGCCATCAATCTACAAAAAGACATGGAAGAACTTAAATGCATATTATTAAGTGAAAGTAGCCAATCTGAAAACACTACATACTATATTATTTTAACTTTATGACTTCTGGAAAGGGCAAAACTACAGAGACAGTAAAAAATCAGTGGCTACCAGCGTTGGGAGCAGGGAAGGATAAACAGGCAGAGTAGAAAGGGATTGTTAGGGTAGTGAAAATACTCTGTTGGACATTATAATGATGGATACACATCATTAAATATTTGTCCAAACCCACAGAATGTATAACACCAAGAGTGAACTCTAAAGTCAACTATGGACTTTGGGTAATAATGATGTGTTCATTAGGTTCATGCTTGGTAACAAATTACAATTCTGGTGAATGCTATTGATAACAGAGGAGGCTATGTATGTGTGGAGGCAAGATGTATATGGAAAAATCTCTATACCTTTCTCTGAATTTTGTTTTGAACCTAAAATGGCTCTAAAAACATAAACTGAAAAGAGTTCAGTCAGAGAAAGACAAATACCATATGACTTCACTCATATGTGGAATTTAAGAAACCAAACAGATGAACATAAAGGAAGGGAAGCAAAAATAATATAAAAACAGGGAGGGGGCAAAACACAAGAACCTCATAAATATGGAGAACAAACTGAGGTTTGGTGGAGGGAATTTGGGTGAGGGGATGAGCTAAATGGGTAATGGAGATTAAGGAAGACACTTGGGATGAGCACTGGGTGTTACATGTAAGTGATGAATCAGTAAATTCTATTCCTGAAATCATTATTACACTCTTATGTTAACTAGTTTGGATGTAAATTAAAAAAAAATAAGTTTAAAAATTTGGAATTCAAAAAAATAAAGAAAGAAAAGCCCTCAGCCTTCATGAGTTGCTAACTGCACTCTGCACTCTCTCCTTCCTACTGTCTAATCACTGTTGTAGAACCCTTCTTGCCTGCTACAAAACTTTCTATGTTTCCATGCTGGGAAACTAAATTCATATGCTAATATTTTGTTGCCAGCAAAGTAGTCTTATTGAAAGTGTGTGTTCTTTCCAATGGGTGCCTGAGTGGTTCAGTCAGTTAAGCATCCAACTCTTGGTTTGGGGCCCAGGCTATGAACTCATGGTTCCTGAGTTTAAGCTCCATGTTGGATTCCGCACTGATAGTGTGGAGTCTGCTTGGGATTCTCTGTCTCCATCTCTCTCTGTCCCTCCCCTGCTTGCTCTCTATCTCTCTCTCACAACCAATAATAAATAAATATTTAAAAAAAAGAAAGTGTGTCTTCTTTCTTGATTTCTATGAATTAACAGGATTAAAGGATAAGTAAACCCTTTTAATAGCTTTTCCAAATGGACACAAGGAAATGATTATTTCCATTCCTACTTTCCTTCTTGATAAAATATTCAATAAAATTAAAACATTCCACATAGAAAATGTGTATTCAATGCAAAATTCAATTCAAAATTCAGTTTTCAATGCCTCAAAACCTAGGTATTTTAAACATCATTATTTGCATACAGTGAAAATAATTCCATAGGGGTTCTCAACGAGAGGCATTTGACAATATCTGGAGACATTTTTGGTTGTCACAACTTGGAGGGTGTTACTGACATCTAGTTGGTAGAGACCAGGATGCTGCCAAACACCCTACAATACATAGAACGTTGAATTTGTCCAATGTACTTGACAAAGAATTGCTCAGCCTCTAATATCAATAGTGCTGAGGTTGAAACCCTGCTTTAATATAAAGTGAGTTAAAGGAGAGGTTCAAATAGAATAGGTTTATTCATATAACACTGGGCAAATAGTTATCTACTAAATGGGTTTTGATATAATACAAATACTGACGTTTATTTCCAAGGGGCCAGTCATTTATTTATCTAACAAATATTTATTTGTACCTATTATGCACCAATAGCTATATGAGTTCCTAGGGATACAACCTTGAACAGAACATAACAGAATATGATTTCACTTCTCCATAAATTACATTTCAGTTGAGAAATAGAAAACAAAACAAATTAAAAATATAGATTGTAATGAACGACATAAAGGAAAGAAACAGAAAGGGCTCTTACAGAATTCTGAGAAATAAAAAATGAAGAAAATAAAAATGCTCAATATGCCATAATATTACTGAAGTGTTTGAACAAAATGAATACATTATTTTGTGCTGTAAGAGCCACCCTAGGAGCATATTCAAATTTTATCCATTACTTACCAATAATCTTGCTGAGGAAGAAAGTCTGAGTTGAGTATCCATTTCTTACACTCTTTTTGTGAAAGATGACCAGAATGCATAACTTAAAAGGCTTTTCAAGGCATGCATCAATTTGAATACATTGCCCTGGGAATGTTTTTTAAAAGGGTTTCGTGGCAGTTGCTAATAGAGTTGAATAAGTATAGCATATTACATGTTCCTTATATGAAAAGCATATTGATGGAAACCACACAATGAAGGAGAAGTAATGCAAGTGAGTAGCTCAGCTCAGAAATGCCTGAATTGTGAAAATACTTCACCACATGTAATCTAAAATATCCTGCGGGGTTTTATCTTTCCAAAGGAAGGTAAGTGATTTCTCTAAGATACCTTGATGCAAAACTATTCTATACCAAAATTTGAACGTGTTGTGCCTTCTAGATCTTTTTCTTTGGTAGATGAAGGCCCATCTCCTATTTCCTCATCTGGAGTATGCAATGGTCTTCCTATTATCCCTGCTCCTTTCTCGCTCTTCTGAAACTCATTTTCCACATAGTAGCAACAGTGAATTTTTTAACACAAATTGGATCATATCACTCCCCCTCTTAAAACTCCTTAATACATTTTTCCATTACATGCTAGAAAACAACTGTCCTTATTTTTCTTAACAGGAGACTGTACTTTCTGGACTCTGCCTATAGCTCCTGATTCTTCTGTCCTTCATCACTGCATGACTCTGCTTCAGTCACGGTGACTTCTCTTTGTCTATAACAGCCCATGCTTTTCTCACCTCAGGGCATTTGCACCTGCTGTTCCCTTCCCTACACTGGACCTCTCTACCTAGAGGATATCTGCTACTCTATCCCCTAATTCTCTATTTCACTACACTGGTTTCTTTTTCTCTTTGTAACACTTAACATGGTTTATAACCATGTATTTATTTTTAGTTACATATTTGTTGTTTGTATTCCCAAATAAAATGTTAACTCCATGGGACTGATACCAAGCTACCTCATCCTCAATTTTAGTGTTAGCATCAAACAGGTTGTTGGGTATACAATAAGAATTAAATATATATTTATATATTAACTGAATGAACAAATAATGTAAAATGAGTTCATTTGTTTAAAAAATAGTTACCTTCACATACCACAATTTGTAAAGCATCCATAATTACTACAATTATAGAGTTTATGAAGGACACTTTATAAAATACTAAATATAAGTAGTAGAGTCATTTTCACTTATACTTGAATTTTACAGGTAGGAATTATGTACATATAATACAAAACTAAAATTTCACACATCAATTTTAAAAGCAATCCACATATATCTCTTAGAGGAAAATGCCTCCTTTCAATAAAATCATGAGGTGCAATGTTATCACATCAACACGGCCAAAGTGTGGTTATTAATATAACACATCCATTAGGAGGGGGTCACCTGGGTAAACAAATCCAATGGAAGTTTTCTACCCAATAATCCTCTAATGTAAGGAGACGTCTTTTCTGTAGACCTTTTATGTACAGGGATTATTTTCTGGCATTATTTTATGATTCCTTTTTTCCAGAGAAGATATCAAGTATAGTGGAGAAAGAATGGAAAGTTCGAGAGCAGCTGAGCTCTGTTTTCAGTTCAACCATTTCTATAGGTACAGGCTCTTATGCAGGCTATTCAACACTGTTAGGCCCCAATATCCTCACCTGTGAAATGAGATATATGCCCTCCTGTGTTTTAATACCTTATGCCCGCACCCTCTTCTAAACATCTCTCCAGAGTAAGATAGCTAATCACCTCCTGTTTTAATTCCTCCTCCCCCCTTCACTGCTAGAAGTATGTTAGACCACTTAGACTTGTGTCATCCAACGTGGTAACCACTAGCCATACGTGGCTTTTGAAAATTTGAAGCATGGCTACTTGAATTAAGGTATTCTGTAAGTATAAAATACACATAGGTTTTGAAGTAAGTACAAAAAGAAAATGTTAAATATCTCAATGACTTTTATACTCATTACATGTAGAAATTATAATATTTTGGATATATTAGGTCAAGTAAAATCCATTATGAAATTAATTTCACCTGTTCATTTTATTCCTTTTAATTAGGCCCCTGGAAAATTTAAAATTACTTATGTGGCTTGCATTTGTGACCAGCATTATAATTCCATTGAACAGCCTGATAGTTTCTTCAGTTTGTAATTATTTGTTTGCCTTGGGAAATGTTGTTAAAAATTATGACTAAAATTCCTTCAAACTTGAATATCCAAGTTCCTATAAAACTGTGATCATATAACCAAATAGGGTTATTACTATGGGTCACCATTAATAGTATATGAGATCCAGCACCACAATTCAACCCCTTGATTGATCCCATTCATTTTTATTCTTTTCATTTTTTTAAAGTTTATTTATTTATTTTGAGAGAAAGAGAGAAAGTCTGAGTGGGGGAGGGGCAGAGAGAGAGAGAGAGAGAGAGAGAGAGTGAAAGAGAGAGAGAATCCCAACCAGGCTCTGCACTGTCAGCACAGAGCCCAATCAATGCAGGGCTCGAACTCATGAACATGAGATCATGACCTGAGCCAAAGTCAGACAGTTAACCAACTGAGCCATCCCCTATCTTCTTCTTTATAAATAATAGTTTCAAGCACAAACAATCTCAAGGAATCAATATACATTAGAATAATGATGAACTACTGAGAAATATCAAATAATGGTTTGGCAAGGATGTTAAACACACACATACACACAAATACATACTGTCTGGCTCTTTCAACTGTAAACACCTGTGTAGTTTGAAATGAGATATTCACCATTCTGAGATTCAGCTTTCTTATAAATGAAGTGACGGAGGGTTTTAGGGGAAGTGAAAATTAGCCACCATAATTCTGCTATATCTAAATATAATATGAATCATGAAAATGGGTATAACTGCAGAATGTGAGGACAGCTCTCTACCTGGGTCCAATGAATTCACCCTTCCAGTAACTCCAGTACTTGTATCCATTTAATAACTGGACAGAAGATAGCTCAGATTTTACCTCATTTAAAAAAGGAAATTGGGGCGCCTGGGTGGCGCAGTCGGTTAAGCGTCCGACTTCAGCCAGGTCACGATCTCGCGGTCCGTGAGTTCGAGCCCCGCGTCAGGCTCTGGGCTGATGGCTCAGAGCCTGGAGCCTGTTTCCGATTCTGTGTCTCCCTCTCTCTCTGCCCCTCCCCCGTTCATGCTCTGTCTCTCTCTGTCCCAAAAATAAAATAAAAAACGTTGAAAAAAAATAAAATAAAAATAAAAAAAATAAAAAAGGAAATAAATTGAGTTTCTAAAATAAACTGATGAATTAGTATTAAATTCATCTTTTGAGAAGTCATACAGTATCTACTTTGTTTCACCTTATAATATGGCTGTATAATGGATAAGAACTCTTGTGATATATTCAACATGAACATATCAACCTCTTAGGAGAGTTTGAAATCATTCTCCAAGTTAAACTGAGGATGAAAGTTACATTGGATACTCTCCCAAGTATCATGTCAACCATCACAATACCATCATCTGTCATAAGTGGGAATTCACAAGTCTTCAGATATCTTCAGTGGTATTTTCATTGGGAAATTGTTTAATTTTGTGTTACATAAAACTTACTGTAGGCTCAACTGATAAGATATTCTGAAAGTTAAACTTGTTTATGAAGACTCTCTTCTTTTCAGGGCACCTGGGTGGCTCAGTCAGTTGAGCCTGACTGACATTGTACTCCTGATCTTGGCTCAGGTCATGATCTCACGGGATCATGAAGTTTGAGCCCTGCATAGGACTCTGCGCTGACAGTGCAGTCTGCTTGTGATTCTCTCCCTTTCTCTCTGCCTCTTCCCTGCTTGTGCATGTACTCTCTCTCTCTCTCTCTCTCTCTCTCTCTCAAGCTCTCTCAAAACTTAACTTAAAAAAATATTCTCTGCTTTTTAATCTGTTGAGACAACCATTCCAAATGGAAATTATCAGGATTTTTATGGTAATAGCTGTAACAAAAATTCCACCCCTCTCTCTTTTTCTCTCTCTCTCTATACTCTTTTAAGTAAACATTTATTGAATGCTTCCCATACATTAGTGTCTACACAGAGAAAATACATAGTCACTGCTAAAAATAGCCTAATTTTACATTTTTTAAGAGATTTCGTATAAATTGCCTAAAAGATCTTAGTGGAAGCCACGTGACTGAAGAGAAAGAACTAGACACACATAAAATGGAAAATAGGTTATACATTTCTTTATTCCTTATCCCTGTAGGCAATCCTTAACCTCCACCCTTTTTACTCTCTAGATGCCACTTCACTTTCCTCCAATAGGGCTTGGTTTTCTCAAGAAACTTGTTTTTTTCAAGGGATTTCTCATTAATTTCTTAACTCATATTATTCTCAACCAATGTTAATTAAGTGCTAACTATGTGCTAGGCAATGGGATCACATGGATAAGACTCTCCAGCTTCCCTCACAAAGTTCATATTCTAATTAATAACTATATTTAAAGCAAGAAACCCTTACACATCAAAAACAGTAAGTATTGAGTTGTGGGCTTTGTGGCATACTGGAGCGATGTTGGGTGATATGTGATGGAAAGGAGAATTTGTCCACTTCCCTTTAGTGAAGAAAAGAACACCAACAACTTTATCTTTTGTTCTGATGACCAATTTGTACCAATAAAATCTTATATCTTAAGATCAAGTGGAAAAAAAAAATTTCCTAAGCATGATTTCTAATATGTAAGCTATTCATGAAAGTAACATATCTACCAAAAATATATGTTCAAATACTAAGGGTTACCATAAAAAATGAAATCCTTGCTTTACAAAGACCCAGTGTTTTTTAGTGACAGGGTGAGTACAGTCCATGGATAATCTAATCACTGTTCATTAAATATGAACAGCATTTTTTTTTACAAATGATGGTTTTATATGTTTTATTTTATTTTTTTAATATGAAATTTATTGTCAAATTGGTTTCCATACAACACCCAGTGCTCATCCCAACAGGTGCTCTCCTCAATGCCCATCACCCACGTTCCCCTCCCTCCCACCCACCATCAAGCCTCAGTTTATTATCAGTTTTTAAGAGTCTCTTATGGTTTGCCTCCCTCCTTCTCTAACCTTTTTTAAAGTAATTTTATTTCACAAGGTACTTGGACTTAAAGTATTATAATACCTAGTCAGCAACAAAAATAATGGACATTTTGAAAACTATTGAAAAATTGTAAAGGAAAACTTTAAATTAGATTCCATACTCCTGACTGTAGTGAAAAAAAAAATCTAGCTATTAAGCCATAAAAATCTCTATTTTTTTTCTCTTTAGAACATCCAGGGTTTATGTCAGATAACTTGAAATATTTTATTTATAAATTTCATTCCATTTTGGGGCACCTGGGTGGATCAGTTGGTTAAGTGTGACTTCAGCTCAGGTCATGATCTCACAGTCCATGAGTTCGAGCCCCGCGTTGGGCTCTGCTCTGACAGCTTAGAGCCTGAAGCCTGCTTCAGATTCTGTGTCTCCCTCTCTCTCTGCCCCTCCCCTGCTCATGCTCTGTCTCTCTCTGTCTTAAAAATAAATAAAAACATTAAAAAAATAAAAATAAATTAAAAAATTTCATTCCATTTCTATTTAGAAGAATATTCAAGATTCTAGACCCTTGGATTTTCCATTTTCTATTTTAGAAAAACTAGTCTTAGAATTGAAAGAGAAGTAAGATTATGGGAAGAAAATGCATATAGGATCTTAACTGCCTTTTCCATAACCACAGCCATCTTTAGCTGAAGCAGAAAAGAATTCCTTGAACTCTTGAAAAAACTCCATCTCACTTCTCTTCCCTCCTCTGGCACTTAAGTAAACACTACCAAGATAACAATATTTTCTATGGAAGACAAAGCAAAAACTGGGAAATGCCCCCTCATCAGTTGTTTTTAAATAGCTATACTTTGAGGCTCAAGACCTTGACTGCTGGTCTTTTTCACTGCCCACTCTCTACTTGATATTTGACCTTCAATGTTGACACCATTCTGGCTGGCTCCATTCCGAAAAGCACAAGACTACAAGTCATGTAAGAATTAGAATCCTTGAGATAAAACTGAACTCATGAACATGCATCACAGTTTTCTTCAAAGAAAATTAAAGCACATTTCCAGGCGTTATTTGGTTTCTAGTTTTGCCATATCCCATTCTGTCTATACCAGGTTATCTGTGCTTCCTGAGCAGAGCATTAGAAACTATTTTTGTCAATCCTTTCATTTTGCAACTGTGAACACTAAACCAATGGTTTTTACTAGTATTTGACTACTCTTTTTCTCATACACATTTCTAAGAATTGTGGCAAATTTGTTAAGAAAGTGAAGGTGTTTATGTTAAATTTTAAATAACTGTATCTTTAGGTCTACTGAAAAGTATATTAATAATTTTGATAAAAGTTGTAGGGAGTTTCCAGCAATAAAATTGGATCTACTATAAAGTATGTTCTTCTGAAGGACAAACATGGTAGAGGGCAGATACTCAATGAGTGTTTATTTTAATTAAAGAAAGAGGGAAAAAAGAAAGGAGAGGGGGGAGAGAGGGAAGAAGGAGGGAGGAAGAATGGGAAGAAGTATTTTTTCCCATTGCAAACAAATTATAATCTCATTTACATTAAATAGTCATTTTCTAAACATTAGCATCTTTATGCTACCAATTCACTGCCTTTTACAATCACACATTAAGCATTACTTTCAAAGTGTATTCTCCTTTCCTTCTTAAAAAGGGGATAATCTAAATAAACTTGCAGAAGATACCTTATAGTGATTTGTACAAAAATGTGGCATGGTATGGAAATTTTCAGCAATGGCTCTGGACTTACAAATAAGATGGAAACATTTGTGAAATGAAAATCTACGTCCTATTTCTTAAGCTCTTGAATCTTCTGTGAAAGCATAAAGGATTAGTATGTGCTGTATATATTTATCAAAATATTTTGATCATAGTTGTCTCAAAACTAAATGCTCTAAAAAAACCACAGAACACAAAGTGCAAATTTTCATTTCAAAATTCAGTGTCCTTTCCTTTGGCTGTAAAGAATAAAGTACCTTTGTTGTAATTTTAACAAAGGAAATCTGTTAAATTGGTTGCCCTGAAGCACACCCAGCCTTCGTTGTAACCAACTCATTGCTCTAGCCAAAGATATGTCTCTAGCTAAATCCAAGAGGAATTAGTCTCAAAAGAGAGAATTGAGGACAATGATAACTCCATAGGAGAACCAAAGGAACAAAAGGTTTAGCATTAGCCAGAGGTGGAGGAAGCTGTTACCAGGAACATGGTTCATCACCTAGTAAGTTTTCATACATGCTCCAAACTGGCCATTATCATGATTACATGATAAAAAGAACTTGTTCAAATATTAAATGTAAAAAAATACAAAATCCTTTCCCTAGTTAAGCTTACCAGTGTCACAATGCCCTGTCCTCTCTGGCTTTTGTGTGTTACAAGGTTAAAAGAATGTATGGAATATTAATAAAAGATTTATTTTAAGAGTTATTAAAATTTTAAGCTAAAATAAATATTAGATCTTCTCCAATGCAATTTTCTGGGTTTTTTTTAAGTTGAGAAAATGAGGCTGCAGAGTCATTAATTGTTCAGATTTTAAGTGGCAGAATTAGGAGTAAAATGCAGGTCCTCTGGTCTCCACTAGACCTCAGTTCCATCTATACTCAAACACAAATCTCCTCCATGCAAATGCCTACAGAAGCCCTACTCGGCAGAGCCAGAAGGAGATGGTGGAGTTTACTGATCTCTATCAATCATATTCCAATGTCTCTGACTCCCAACGCAATTTCTTTTACAAAGTTGTCTTCCTCCAAGCTTCACCTTGGAGGTGATTTACCTCTAAGAATATCACCTGATGGCCTGTAGAGAGAACACAACTTCTCATGCTTCTTCATTTTAAATCAGAATTAAATTAGAAACTTTATGGATCAGAAAAAGAGGTCAAGTATTCAGGGCACAAAGACTTTAGCAATCGCTGTCTTTACATTCCCTGCCCTGCATGTTAGAAACCGTGCATTGACAATAAAATATAAAGGCCAACATTTTTGAAACCTTAGAAAGGCAATAAAGACTTAGCTTATTTTAACCCCCAATTGCCAATTTAAAACAATCCCAAGTATAAAAGTAGAGAGTCAAGGGGCACCTGGATGGTTTACTCAGTTAAGTGTCCAACTTCGGCTCAGGTCCTGATCTCACGGTCCGTGAGTTGCAGCCCTGCATCGGGCTTTGTGCTGACAGCTCAGAGCCTGTAGCTGGCTTCAGATTCTGTGTCTCCCTCTCTCTCTGCCCCTCCCCTGTTCACACTCTCTCTCTCTCAAAAATAAATAATTTTTTAAGTAGAGAGTCATCACTTTGAAAAATTATGTATATGTATTCCTCTACAATAATTTTTCACAACCATACACTTCAAAGAACCGTATGTTCATGTTGAACATGAGCTTATGATACTCCTTCAGTCAATGGATGTAAATTGGGTACATACTGTGTGCCAGACAATGTACTATGTGAGAAGATCTTTGGACTCAAGGGGTCACAGTTAGATAACAAAAATGACAGCAATCCTCTATGACAAATGCTATCAAACAGATATTAACAGGACTTGGAATTCACAAGAAGAAGCTACTAATTTCCACCTCCATGTCCCATCCTGGGCGGAGAATGAAGAAGGAAATCATGGAATGAAGAAGCAGAGTGACCTGAAACATGCTTTTATTTTCTCTTAAGAAAAAAAAAAAAAGCTATTACATTAAAGGACAACACAAGGCATTTATCAAGCAGATACACCATCGATATAGTATTAAAAAGCAATAGGGAGCTTTTGTGAAGAATCTGATCATGTGCATTCACAGTATTCAGTCACTGATCAGTGGATAAAGTACCATTGGTTGGGCTAAAACCACTTCCAGGATAAAGGCAAGGACGATGAGAAACCCCACACAGATGAAGTCACCAGCACGCAGGCCTGTTTTCCCTGTGTGTGCTCTTCCCTCAGCCCAGAATGTCCTTCCCTCTTCTCCTTGTATGACTGACTCTTCATTTCTCTACAGCCCTGACCACCACTGTTGCATCATTATTGTCTGTGTAGATGTATATTCTTTTCCTTTATACCACTTTATTATGTTATTACTATGTATTAAATGGTTGTCTCCCTCATTATACCTTAGCTTCACAAAAGCAATGACTTGTTTTATATCAAGTATTACACCTGGCTTATGTCAGCATTCATACATCTACTCATGAAATACAGAAGGAAGGATGGAAGGCAGGAAGAAAGGAGAAAGGACATCAAGAGTCCTACCCTATCAAGTCTGAGCCATGGATGCAACTGTATTTACTGTATCTATTAACATGCTGCTTGCTTAGACCACTATTTGTCAGATTTGACTAATGCCTGTATGTCTAAAGGAAAAACTTTCTCACTGGTTCTTAATGTAATATTTTATGCTAATAAGACAATGTATTAACATACAACTCAAAGAAATTTACAAATCTGTGCTGAACAAACTAAAAAAACTAATATAATTTAATTATCAACAGTAGTGTGATTAGCTAGATGATGTTATTTAAAAAAATTAATTATCACTCACATAAATTAGGTATGGATTACTCTAACACAGCATGTGATGCCTCAATTTTCCTACCACTTATCTCTTCCCAACAAGTGAGAACCTTTCTTCAAACAGTATTACCTGGTACCATCACTTGGCCTTCACTTTTAGGGAATCCAATATTTTCTGTATTAAACATGACTCTATTCTTTTATTGGGTCAGTTAAGGACCCAATGTGATTGAAGCCAATGTGATTATAAAAACAAACTAAACAGAGCCATTTAAAACATGAGGCAGTCATGATTATATAATAGTTACACAGATTTTTTTAAAAATTACTATGAATATGTTAAAAATTCTGATTGGGAATTTATTCATCTCCCATTTAGAGAAACAGGCACATCTGAATTATGGTCTAACCTCTGGCTTCAGGGCTTATAGAAAAAGACCTAGATTTGAAACTCTGCTCAAAAACATGTTTTATGTAAATCTAAGCAATTTTCAGTTCTATTAACCATGAGAACCCCTATATACAAAACTATAGTCTTCTCTGATCCTCAGTTTCCTCTTCTATAAAATGATGGACTTGGAACAGTTGATATTTAAGCAACATTTTGTATGAGATATCTGTATTGGCATGCCATGGCATTATGATGACATTTGGCAGAGAATATAGGAATATCTGAGACTTTCTTTTAATGAGTCACCTGTCAGCACAAGACAAAGGCACTAAAGCAAGGCCCAAAATTGGCTCAGGCTTTAGCCCAAAAGTCCTATCTAGATCTGTGATAAAAAACTGTTGACAAAGAAGACTCCTTTTCCTTGTGTAGGGTGGGTATAAGTGGCCTTGAGCTATAGTATCTTATCTCCTCTAGTTTTACTCTAAAGCCCAAATCCAAGCCTTACCATGCCACTGAGATGCAATGCCTAGCAACACACCTGAAAGAGTGAGAGCAAGAATGAGAGAAAGGTAACCAAAAGACAGAGAGAGAGAATAAAAGGAGGTTCCAAAGCAAAAGACACCATCCTTGAGAGAGGCAAGAGCCCCTAGAACAGTAGAATGGAGAAAAGGAGTAAAAGCAAGGGAGAGATGCAGAGACACAAAAAGTGACTCAGAAAATCAGAGAGATTCAGGGGTCAGAAATTGTTCCTCTAATGAGGAATCAAGATCAAGTCTTTTATTTTATACTTGGGCCAAGAACAAATCAGATGCAATGGTAGACAGATAATTGGCCCTTTTTCCTTCTGGACAGTAGTCCCTGGAGAACTAAAGGGAGGATGGGGATTAATGTCTGGTGATGCACCCGACTGGCCTTTTAAACCCATTACTGTGAACCATCACTAGCACAGTGGCCAGTGAAAAAGTCCTCAAGTGTGACCTGCCAAAGCAGAACTTCCTCTCTTTGGGGATAGAGTAAGGAGAATGGAAGGGAAGCTGCATCTTTTATCTCCTCTATTCCATTAAATTATAAAAATAAAATTCATTCCTTGCCAGAAATGCCCAAACCTATTCTCCAACATCGTCTTATCAGCAGTTGTTCAAGTCCCACAGCCTTTTGTTTTCTAAAGTCATAACTCTGAAATAGATGAGTAATTTAAAGAGGATATTTGGGGCAGCTGGATGGCACAATCAGTCAAGCATCAGACTCTTGATCTCAGCTCAGATCATGATCTCATGGTTTGTGAGTTCATGCCCCACATCGGGCTCTGTACTGATGGTGCGGGGCCTGCTTGGGATTCTGTATCTCCTTCTCTCTGCCCCTCCCCTGCTTGTGCACACACATATACACACACACACACACATACACACACACTCTCTCTCTCTCTCTCAAAATAAGTAAAGAAACCTAAAAAATTTATTTAAAAAAGAGGGCCTTTACTGTGAATCCTTTTAGGTTCTTCTCTAGGACATCAGCAATCAGAAGTACATTCCAGATTTGCTTCCATAGGAATCCACAAAAATGAGTGACAGGAAATAAGTTTGATAGGCCATCACATGCTTTACTCAGTTTCCTGCCACAAGTCCAAGAGGATGCTCTATGGTGTATTTCCTATTAGCCATTTCCATGTTACATATAGGAATTCAGTAGACAATCAGCAGCCACTGCTATTTATCACTTGTGTCTTGTGTTAGAAACAGAATGCATCCCATCTGTTATGTCCATGAAATCCTCTTCATTGTATGCATTTGTAAAGAGAGCAAGAAATTAACAAACAGGTTTATTAGGTGATATTGATGAATCAGAGCAGTGTAATGTGGGAACCATCTGTAGATCCCAATAGAGCTAACAGGGGTTGATTTCATGAATGACTACAAAAACCGAGTATTAGATGTGGACAGATGGGTTTTAGCAGGCTGTGCATCCCATCTTGGAAATATGCTCTTTGAGCATATCTCCTAAACAACCAAGTGTTGCCTACAGAGGCCAACATATCCTTTCCTAGAACTTCTCAGCAAAAACTATGAATACCATAATTCATGGGACCCTGAGTATGTCTCTACATTGGCATCATTATTTCAAAAAGTACAGCGTTTTTCATCAAGGCTCTATGTAAGCTATATTCTTATTTATTAAAATAAGTATTCATTTCTTTTTCTCTCTCTCATACTGAAAATTATGTGTACTTCAAAACCTCTTGACACTAGATTAGATCCTGCCCGTCTCCTCAGAACATTTATTTTTTTCTTTCCTGGCCTTCTTATATTATTTATCTCACCGTTCTACCTGTTTTTGTCAATTGTTAGCCTTGGGACATAGATTTTTTTAACCTTTATTAAATTCAGTCTCCCTACGTATAAAAAACTATGCATATAGTATTGTTGTAAGAATTAATAATATAAACAGGGTACTAAACATGGACCATAATGCATAACAATTCATAACAAATGCTTACTCCCTTTTGTCTTCTTAGAAAGCCATAATAGAGTGAGGAATTACCTCTTAAATGTATCTTCAATTTTTATTAGCAGGAACTCTTTTTTTTTTTTTTAATTTTTTTTTTAATGTTTATTTATTTTTGAGACAGAGAGAGACAGAGCATGAACGGGGGAGGGTCAGAGAGAGGGAGACACAGAATCTGAAACAGGCTCCAGGCGCTGAGCTGTCCGCACAGAGCCCGACGCGGGGCTCGAACTCACGGACCGCGAGATCGTGACCTGAGCCGAAGTCGGCCGCTTAACCGACTGAGCCACCCAGGCGCCCCACAGGAACTCTTTTTTAATTGCCACTCCAATAAAAAAATGTAGTTGGTGAATGGCTTGAATTAATTACACTCTAAAATAAGTTTAACTAAATAAAATTAGTTTCTAGAATTCAGCAAAATTGCTAATATACTTCAAAACAAAAAAATCTGAAAATTTCAGGCAGATATCAAAACAAGAAGTTGGACAGGTATCAAATGTGTGGAATGCCACATAATACAGGACCCCACAGATAGGATCACACAACTCCTGTTCCTCAATCTTGAATATAAGATGAGAAAACAGGTCAGAATCAAAAATGCTATTTCAGTTAAGGTAGCTGATCAGAGACACAAAACTTGGAAAGACAACAAATTTTGCTACAAAAAATTATGATTTCTATGATCAAAACAAATTATGTAATTCATAATATCTTAATAAAAATATGTTGGGACACCTGGGTGACTCAGTCAGTTGAGCATCCAACTCTTGCTTTGGCTCAGGTCATGATCCCCAGGTTGTGCGATCAAGCCCTGTGTCAGGCTCCACACTGAGCATGCAGCCTGCTTAAGATTCTCATTCTCTCTCTCTCTCTCTCTCTCTCTCCCTCTCTCTCTCTCTTTCTCCCCCTCCTCCTCCTCCTCCTCCTCCTCCTCCTCCTCCTCCTCCCCCCCTCTTTCCCCCTACTTGCACACTCTCTCTCTCTCTCTCAAAATAAAAAACATATATGTTGAAAGTTTTAAGTCATACTATTACTTTAAATCCATAAGTATTTTGAGTTTTTTTATTTTCCCCAGTAATATTAAAATTTGCTATAAGAATTGAAAAATTACTGTCTGATATTTACATTGGCCCCATTGTAAAGGTTTTGTATAGCGACACAAAGAATGTAACAGAATCTGCTTTGAAAAATGAATTGATTGGGGCGCCTGGGTGGCTCAGTCGGTTGAGCGTCGGACTTCGGCTCAGGTCACGATCTCACAGTTCCTGAGTTCGAGCCCCGCGTCGGGCTCTGGGCTGATGGCTCAGAGCCTGGAGCCTGCTTCCGATTCTGTGTCTCCCTATCTCTCTGCCCTCCCCCGATCATGCTCTGTCTCTCTCTGTCCCAAAAATAAATAAACATTAAAAAAAAATTAAAAAAAAAAAGAAAAATGAATTGATAGAGTTTCAAGCAGTAAACAACAGTCTAATGGACAATTTATGCAGGTTTTAAAAATCTAGCCAAGTTATCCATGCTGACAACTCAGAGCCTGAAGCCTGCTTCAGATTCTGTGTCTCCCTCTCTCTCTGCTCCTCCCCCACTCATGCTCTGTCTCTCTCTCAAAAAATAAACATTAAAAAAATTAAAAGTAAAAAAAATCCAGCCAAATTGTCTATTTTACAAGTGTTACATCTTACAATTTTGGAAGGAAAGGGTGTCAGAAGGGGCAAACTCATTTGTATCTTTAAAATATTCTCGGGGAGCGTGGGTGGCTTAGTTGGTTGAGCGTCTGACTTCGGCTCAGGTCGTGATCTCACGGTTTGTGAGTTTCTGCCCCATGTCAGGCTCTGTGCTGACAGCTCAGAGCCTGGAGACTTCTTCGGATTCTGTGTGTCCCTCTCTCTCTCTACCCCTCCCCTGCTCAATCTCTGTCTCTGTCTCTCTCTCTCTCTCTCAAAAATGAATAATCAAATTTTTTTTTAAAAATAAAATATTCTCAAGCAGTTTTAAAAATCAAAAAGAGAAACAATATTTTAAGTAACCACTATCATTTTATCACAATTGCATGTGAAATGATGACACTTTAAAGAGGAAGTTTTGAAAACACTGAGAATTTTAGATAAGTATGTCACTATCTGTGAGAATAACTAAACCTGCCTTCATCAGAGTTTTGCCCAAATACTCAAAATGCAGACTAACAGAACACTGAGAACATTTGTGACCTCTGGGTGTGGTTTCAAAATGGAACTCCTGTTCCTATTCCCCAAGGATATCCTAAAGGTAAATTACCCATTTCCAAATTAATTGTGACTATTACAATGTATATTTTATAGGCAAATGTGATGATTTAGGAAAAACTAAAACTATTAACTTACTGGAAGCATCATGAGAGCTTAATTTTTAGAAAGCAGGAGCATTTGTGCAACTAAGCAAAATTTCTAGAAACCTGAAACTGAGAAACAATTCTGAAACCATCAGCTTCATGTCTTCATTTAACAGAGGAAGTATGGGAAGAAGTGATTCATTGAAGGTGATATTCCTCACTAATGGGAGAATAATTCCATGACCCAGGAGAGCCCCGGGGTTATATAAAAAGACAAAAATTGACAAGATGTAGAAAGTCTCCTTTAAAAATCTAGAGAAACTATTAATTCTAAGCATTTAAAACAAACAAACAAACAAACAAACAAACAAACAAAATCTAGGAAAAAGATCCAAAATAGATGCAGGTATTCGGCACTGTAAAGCTGTCTGAAAATGTATGAGTCTTACTGCTGATGTTTCCTGCCTGCCATCCCTGGAGGAGGTTCTGAATGTTAAGTAACAGTTAAGTTAGGGTTATGTTGGCTTGTTTAAATCATCAGTTCATGCTGCAAGCAAGGCCAGGACTATTGCACATTCAACCCACATTCAGGTCAGTGAGCTCACATCTGTAGATTCAGTGTCAGTGAGCTCACATCTCAGTTCTTTATTCAGTATATTCAGTTCTTTATTCTAATAAACTAATTTCTCAAGATTGGCCACAAGATAGCCCAAGTAGAAGATGTGCATCTATTTATCTGAAATATTTTTTTAGCTGTGGTAAGGGATGCCATATTACTTAAGTATTTGTGATCGTGTACTTAGAAAATAGTTAAGTAGGAATCCAGGTTCATAAAAATTAGCTGCGGATTATGCTAATACACTGAATTGATTCTGTTCATCTCTTCTATGACTATGACACAAAGAGTAACAATGAGTTAGAAGAGAAAGATACCTTAAGTTAATATATATAGGGCTTTTTATATTTGCCTAGCTAGAGCAATTAGGCAAGAAAAAGAAATGAAAAACATACAAATTGGATAGGAAGAAGTAAAATAGTCACTATACAGAGATGACATGATACTATATATAAAAAACCCTAAAGATGCCAACAAAAAACTGTTAAAACTAATTTAAAAATTCAGTAAAATTTCAGGATACAAAATCAATATACAGAAATCTGTTGTGTTTCTATATACTAATAATGAAATATCAATATATAATGGAACATTTTATTCAGCCATAAAAATGGATGAAATCTTGCCATTTGCAACAACATGGTAGGAGCTAGAGGGTATAATACTTAGTGAAATAAGTCAGAGAAATACAAATACCATATGATTTCACACATATGTGGAATTTAAGAAGCAAAACATACAAACAAAGGGTTGATCTCTCAATCAAAAACCTCATTCTTTACTATAAAGAACAATCGGATGGTTACCAGAGGGAAGGTGGGTGGGGGGACGGGTGAAATATGTGATGGGGATTAAGAGTACACTTATCTTGATGAGCACTGAGTAATGTACAGAATAGTATCGCTATACTGTATACATGAAACTAATATAACACTGTATGGTAACTATACTGGAATTAACATTAAAAACTTAATAAAAAAGAAAACTATCCCATTTATAATTGCATCAAAAATAATAATATGCCTAGGATCAAATTAAACAAATTAGGTGAAAGACCTGAGAAAACTATAAGCCATTAGTGAAAGAAACTAAAGAAGACATAAACAAATGAAAACATAGTCCGTACTCATGGATTAGAAGAGTTAATATTGTTAAAATGTCCATGCTATCAAAAGCAATATACAGATTCAATTCAATCCCTACTAAAAGTCCAAAGGCATTTTCCACAGAAATAGAACAAACAATCCTAAAATTTGTATGGAACCACAAAAGACCCCAAGTAGTCAAGCAATCTTGAGAAAGGAAAACAAAGCTGGAGGCACCACAAACCTGATTTCAAGCTCTACTACAAAGTTGTAGTCATCAAAACAGTATGGTATTGGCATACAAATAAATACATAGATCAATGTCACATGGTACAGAATCTATAAATAAACTTACATTTATATGATTAGTTAGTTTATGTCAACTAGTTTATTTAACTAATGTCAATTAGTTTATGACAAAGGAGCCAAGAATATACAATGGGAAAGGCCAGTCTTTGCAATAAACGATGCTGGAAAACTGGACAAACACATGGGAAAGAATGAAACTGGACCACTATCTCACACCGTACACAACAATTAAACCAAAATGGATTAGAGACTTGAACATGAGATCGGAAATGATAAAAATCCTAAAGCAAAGCATAATTAATAAGTTCTCTGACACGGATCTTAGTAATGATTTTTTCCATCTAACACCAAAAGCAGAAGCAACAAAAGCAAAAATAAACAAGTGGGACTACATCAAACTAAAGAGCTTCTGTACAGCAAAAGAAACCATCATCAACAAAATTATAAAGCAACCTACTCAATGGGAGAAAATATTTAGAAATCATATATCTGATAAGGGGTTAGTGTCCAAAATATACAAAGAACTCAACTCAATAATCCAAAGAGAGATAGGGAGGGAGACAAACAAACAAACAAAAATGATCCTATTTGAAAAATGGGCAGAGATCTAAATAGACATTTTCCTTAAAACATACAGAGAGCCAACAGGTACATGGACAGATGCTCAACATCACTAATCATCAGAAAATACAAATCAAAACTGTAAGATATCACCTCACACCTGTCAGAACAGCTAATATCAAAAGACAAAAGATAACAAGTGTTGGTGAGGATGTAGAGAAAAGGAGACCCTTGTGCTCTGTTGGTGGGGAAGCAAATTGGTGCAGCCACTCTGCAAAACAGCACTGAGGTTCCTCAAAAAGTTAAAAATAGAGCTACCATATTATCCAGCAATTCCACTTATGGATATTTATCAATAAAAAAACCAAAAACATTCAAAAATATATATGCATCCCCTTGTTCACTGGAACATCATTTACAATAGCCAAGATATGGGAAAAAATCATCAATGCATGAATGGATAAAGAAAATGTGATATATAGATACAGATACATATCACACATACACAGTGGCATGTGATTCAGTCATAGAAAGAATAAAAAGAATAATATGCTAAGTGAAATAAATTAGGCAGGGACAGACAAATAGTGTATGATCTCACTTATATGGGGAATCTAAAACAAATTAAAAAAAATAAGTGAATAGATACAAAGACCAGATTAGTGGCTGCCAGATGTTGGGGGTGGCAGGGTGGGAGAAATGAGTAAAGGAGGTCAAAGGGTACAAACATCCCCCCCTCCAAAATCATATTTTTGTATATGACAAGTTATCTGACTCATAAATGGAACAGAATATTGTTTCAAATTAATAATCATAAGAAGTCAGACACATGAAGGACTTTAACAATCTCCAGAATTATTAGTTAATAAAGGAATGTTAGTTCCACTTATCTGGGAGAAAAAAGTATATGCATTTTATTTATAAGTTGTGACTTAAAAATTGTGAAAGTATGACAGAAGTTTTATATAATAGGGTGTTGAGTAGGAATTATCCTGTTGTCCCAGACTGATTTTGGGGATCTAAAACCAGAAATAAAGAAAGATGTGTTTCTCTTCTAACAGATACAATAAGAAAGGAAAGAATGCAACCCAATCAGATACCACTGTGGCCAGCACCACTACCTGTCTTCCTCTTCCTGCCTAAGGAAAGATGTCTGGTGGGGGGAAGGCCATAAGCTCCTCAAGGAAAACAAGAAACTCCAGGAAAATCGCTAGCAACTGGGGAGATTGGCAGCTTGTTCCTCACTCTGTAATGTGCTTAGGCTGTTCTGAACCTATCCACAAGTAAAGGACAAAAGAATTGCAGGGCAGAGAAAATCGTGTGACAATGTAAAGGAGTCTGTAGTACTACATTTGTCATGTCAGCCATACCCGAATATCCAGTAATTTAAGTTTAACCAGGGAAGGCAGGACACCTGGTAATGAGGTCCTGGCAGCAAGAAGCTATGGGTGTAATGCTCATTCTGAGACCTGAAGGCTGACAAACGAGGACAAGATATTTCCCTATCTCCAACATCCTGGGCAGTCAAGATGCTCATAAATAACCATGAATTTAGCCAGAGAAACAGGAGCAACCATCGTATTCCCCCTACAATAATAGGTTCCTAGAGATGCATTTGTCCTTGCTCTCTCTTCCCCTCTGCCAGTCCTCAATACTAGAGACCTCAGAAAGAAGGAAAGAGTATCCATTTCGTGGCCCTCTCAAACACAGAGACACACAGAATATACACACGTTCTCTCTCTCTCTGTCTCTCCCTCCCTTCCCTGCCCTATCTCTCAGTGCTGCAGAGACAGGAAAACAGAGGCACACTGTGCTTCTTCCCTACTTGAAATACCCTGTCAAGACTGGCAAGTGCTGAGATGGAGTGTAGAGAGACATAGATGAGATTTAAGCCAGGCATGAAGCTTGAGTTTTAAATTAAATTGAAAGGTAATCATTAAAAATGACTGGCACAGTTTCTCAAAAGGTTAAACAGTGAAGTTATCATATAACCCATCAATTTCACTTCTAAATACATAACCAAGAGAAATGAAAACATACAAAACTTGTCCACACAAAAACTTGTACACGAGTATTCATAGCAGCATTACTCATAACAGCCTCAAAGTGAAAACAAACCAAATGTCCATCAAGTGAAGAATGGATAAACAAAATGTAGCATATTGAAATAATGGAATATTATTCAGCCCTATAAAGAAATGAAGTACTGATATATCCTAGACATTGATAAACCTTGAAAATATTATGCTAAGGAAAGGAAGCCAAAATTCAGAAAATAAGAATAACAATTCATGCACCTGGCATTGTTTCCTTGTAAAAGTGGTCAAAACATTTTGTAAAGTATAATTTATATAGTTTACAATTGATAAATATTCACTGAATGAATGAACATATGGTAATAGTGCTAGAAAAATGGAGAACAGCTGGATCTAGGCAAGATAAAGCTTAAGAAGAAAGGACAGGAAGATTGAGTGCCCAAAAGAAACTTAGGAAAGAATAACTAGCAAATGGCTGTGAAATACCTTCATACATCGGGGGAAGAAAAAGTAGCCTTTTAAAATATATTACTCTGAGCACCAAAAATGTAAATGTTCAAATGACATTTTCACCTATTCATTTTTTCCCTAAATTTTCTTCTCCACTAATTGAGATAATGGAAATATGCCTAGGTTTATGCTAATGAGCTAATCCATATAGGGACTATTGGGTTCCATATATTGAATTGCATCGCAAATACAAAAGCCTTCAGTCAATATGATTAAATGTTAGAAGCAGAACTCAAGGGATTCCACTCTGGTAATTCTCAAACTGGTGTTGAGGAATAAGTGTTGTACATGAGATAAGAAAAGTAGGACTGTCTCTCTCTGGGGTGGTCCAGTTCTGCAAAGAAAATCCTTCAAGTCTCCTTAGCTGTCATCATAATCATTTCGATAAGCTCTAGAGGAGCCCAAAAAGTAACTTAAACAAAAAGAAAAGACATACTACAAAGGTGAGCATTGTTTTTTGAGAATTTTCCATGTGAGTTCAGTGTTTTGACAACATAGGTGACAAGCAAAAACAAGTTGTCTTCTGCTCTGAAGTTAGCATTACTTACATGGGCTGATCATCTATTATTTTCTTCATTATTCAACTAACAAGGAATATATTGTAGATCCTGACTTCTAAACTGCCTGTGTCAGGTTATCTTGATAGTCAAAGATGATAAAAATGATGATGATAACGATAATGATGATACCAACAACTTAATATTTACCGAGAGTTTAATATGTAGTCAGGTAATGTATAAGTATTCTAGAAACATCATCTCCTGTATGCAAACAACTGCTCTATGAGATACGTTTTATTACTTACATTTAACTAATGAGTAACTTAGTCAAGTAAGTAAAACAATTTACCCAAGGCTTATAGCTACTGATGGAGTCTTACATGACCCGAGGCAGTCTGGCACTAAAACCTACAAAACAACTGGGTTCAGCTGCTTTCCAGGGAAACACCCATACTGAACAAGGTCAATTCTGGAGAAAATTATGAGGATGAAATCTCATATACTGTGTTCCCACTGGCTACCATGTCCCACCCATCCATCTCTATGATTGCCCAAGACGTTATCTGCTGCTCGTCACTCCAAGTGCCCTTTCCAGCAGCAACAGATTTTTCAATCCTTTCTACTATGAAGGAAAAAAAAAGTGACCTGATGGGCATGCCCACAATTTATGCTTAGGTTATAATGGATGATAGAAGGTCAAGCGTTTAACTGCAGCATAGTTGCTTGTCCATCATTTTTCCAGAGATTATGTCATAATACAAAATAGCCAATTATAGGAACCCAAGACAGCTGTAGAACTGTCTGAGAAGGACTTTTTGGTTAGGTGAGCATTTTGGATTCCTTCACAATGAGCTTCACCTAGAATGAGCCCTATGTTCACTGTTTAGCTCTAAATTCAATAAAGAAGGAAAAGAGGCACATAAAAGCAAGGGAAATGTAAAGTCTCAAGATAAAATCTACAATCCTTAACACAGCTTACTTGTCTGTGCATATGTCTCCAAAATCATCTCTCATCACTTCTTGTCCTCTTTCTTACTTGACCATCACGCATTTCCCAATAGTTTACCAAAGAACCATGGCTTAAACTTTTATTCTCCACATATACCACCCCAACAGCTTGTAATAAAGCTATATCATCTTCCAATTTTCAGTATATACTCTTTTGAAAAACTCTCCCTGAACCTTGAAGTGGTGGTAAGTGTCCCTCCTATGGCCTCCAATGGTAAATAGTTATTATATTGTATAGCAACTGCAAAAATCTGTAACACTCACCAGAATTTAACACCGGATTCATGATGCTTAGTAGTATTTAATCACCTGTGGCAGGGACTGATAACTCCTTCCAATACTCAGTTCTCCTCTGGACAAAGCCCAGGATAAAGCTGGGCTACATGTCCAGACCTCTTTGCCATTAGGTTTGGTCATATGACTCCGTTCTAGTTAATGAAATGTGAACAGTTAATGAACTGTGAGCTATAAGAGCCACTACCACACCTGGTCCACCCAAACCTTCTATGCAATACTCCCTTTTATATTCCCTTTCTATCTGACTGGGAAGGGAATGACCCTATGGTGAGTTTGGAAGCCAAAAGTTAAAATTACAAAATCTCTGGCAGCGTGGGTTTCTAAACAGTTGTTTGCAGCAGACCAAGAAGACACTTCGTCACTTACCTAGAATCTGTTTGGACTTTTACTTGAGAAAGAAACAAGTTGCTTCTTTTTAAATTCTTTTTCTTTGGGGGGTGGGGGAGTCTTTTTATTTAGGATTGGTTCTATCACCTTTATGTTTCCTGGAAACTAGCATAATAACTACGGCACATTAGAAATTTATAAACGTGTTGAATTTTTTAAAAAAATCAAATGAATAAGTAGCATGAATATCTTAAGAAATAGATTCTCTTTTTGTCATGCTAATATAAAAACAGCTAACATGCATTTTATCCTTACTATGTGCCACTGCTTTCTAAGATCATTTATATAAATTACTTAATTCAATCCTCCTAACAATGGTATGAAATAGGTACTATTATTATCTCATTGCACAGATTAGTAAATTGAAGTTTAAATCAGCTTACTCACTACTCAGTGTATCATAATTAGTATCTGGCTGACTCAAGATTTAATCCAAACAATCTGACTCAAAGTCTATATTTTAACCACTCTGAAATAGCTATGTAGAAGTCAGCAATTAAAAAATTCTTCAACTAAAAGAGAATAAAATAATTTCATATTAATAACACTGTCTTGATATAATCCTTTCTAGGAATGAACTAAAATTTCCCAAAAATTTATGATGACACACAATGCCACCTTATGTGTATTTTTTTAATTTTTAAATGTTTATTTATTTTTATGCACAAACCTACAAAGTGAAATTTAAAAAGCTACACTTCATAAATACTTTTCTGAATTGTCTTAATGGGGAAATATGCACTTATTTTTATTTTATCATTCATATCTGACCGTCCAATTCGTTAGCTTTCCTCTCCAGCATCGGCCCTCTAGAACTGACATTCTCTGAACTCAGCTGGGTCTTGACCTCAATCTGTTGTCCAAACAGGTGCAAATTTGCTGCAAAGCATTATAGTCCACTGAAGATTTTACTACCTATCACAAGTTATTTCATTAAATACTTTCATGAACATAAAAAAAAAATTATTTATTTTGATAGAGCACAAGCAGGGAGGGAGAGAGAGAGAGAGAGAGAGAGAGAGAGAGAGAGAGAGAGAGAATGAATCCAAAGCAGTCTCCAGGCTCTGAGCTGTCAGCACAGAGCCTGACGTGGGGCTCAAAGTCACAAACAGCAAGATCATGACCTGAGCTGAAGTCAGACACTTAACCAACTGAGACACCCAGGTGACCCATTTTATGCATATTTTTAAATACCAAGACGGGGCACCTGGGTGGCTCAGTCGGTTAAGCGTCCGACTTCAGCTCAGGTCGTGATCTCGCAGTCCGTGAGTTCGAGCCCTGCGTCGGGCTCTGGGCTGATGTCTCAGAGCCTGGAGCCTGTTTCAGATTCTGTGTCTCCCTCTCTCTGACCCTCCCCCGTTCATGCTCTGTCTCTCTCTGTCTCAAAAATAAATAAAGGTTAAAAAAAATTTTAAAAAAATACCAAGAGATTTAGTTGCTAGGCAGAAAGTCAGTTTTAGATTTAAGGATGAAATTCAAGTTTCAAGGTTCCTAATATTACCTTAAACACTTAATTGGGGTTTTGTCTTCTTCTAGCTCATGTATTTTAACAAACAGCAAATGCCTTAGAGATTTCTTGATTTCATTAACTTACAAGTTTCATTAAATATATAAAATTAGAGCCTGCTCTTAAATCAGTAATCAATTCTTGCACATTTAGAGGCCAATCCTCAGGTTATAATTCACTCAAAATCACTTTATTCTCTAAGTTAAGAAAATTCACTGTGATCTAATATAGTATCATCTTCGTCACATCCAGGAAAAAACCCTTTCCGCACAACCAGATCAATGTCTGTTTTTGAAAATCTAGACTAGATTAATTGAGTTGTGCCTGTTTGGATTTTAATCTTATTATCAGGAGTCTCAGGCTAGCTTCTAACAATTGCTGCTTTTCAGTTTCAAATTCTAGTATGCAAAGTATGTCAAACACACTCACAAGTATGGCCAAGCTTGAAACTTCACTATTATTTAGGTAATAATATACTTCGTGATGGAAGTAAGACAGATGATTTCAAAAAAGCACTAGAATTCATCACTGGATTCAGCTGCAAAATCTATACACTGCCTTACTTTTAGAATTATAATGGTCATATTCTATCTCAGACTCATCTGCTTCCCTCATGTTACAATATCTACAATTAAGGTCACAGTCATTTGTCATGATCATGAATGAAAGATGGCCAAACAGATATTGTCACAACCTCAATGTAAGTCTCCTTTAAAACCTTCTTTTAATAGCTTTTCAAAAGTCCTAAAGTTGTTCAGGAGTAGATAAAAGAACTTTTTTTCAAAGGTTCTTCACACAGAATAATTTTAACTTTTTTCCATATATAAGTAGGACTTAATTTCAAATATAAAAAAGAAAAATATTACCTAAAAACTAGAAATATGTAGTACTATAAATGCTTAGAATGATTATGGATATATTATTTTTTTAATGTGCTATATACATTTTTCCATGCTTCTGTTGCTGTTTGGAAACAACCAAAATTAACTTTATTTTTTGAGAATGACTTTTTTTTTAAGTAATGTCTACACCCAGCATAGGGCTCAGACTCACGACCTCGAGATCAAGAGGTGCACACTGTATCAACTAAGCCAGCCAGATACACGTACACACCCTCAACTTTATTTTTTAAATCTGTTCTGAATAAAGTCTGTAAGTGCAGACTCTGTAGAAAATGATTTTGGGGGGCGCCTGGGTGGCTCAGTCGGTTAAGCCTCCGACTTCAGCTCGGGTCACGATCTCACGGTCGGTGAGTTCGAACCCCGCGTCGGGCTCTGGGCTGATGGCTCAGAGCCTGGAGCCTGCTTCCGATTCTGTGTCTCCCTCTCTCTCTGCCCCTCTCCCGTTCATGCTCTGTCTCTCTCTGTCTCAAAAACAAATAAACGTTACAAAAATATTAAAAAAAAAAAAAAAAGAAAATGATTTTGGGAGAAAGTTTTGAACTAAACAAACTGAAGTTTCTCCACTTTTAAAAATGATGGGATATTAAGGATTTCAGTTTGATTTATTTTAAATACAAAATAGTTATATCTTGAGGTATACCTCTAATTTATTGCCTGGGGAACCATGGTTAAAGCTCGAAAGTCTTTTTTTTTTACTTTAAAAAAATTTTTTTAACGTTTATTTATTTTTGAGAAGAGAGAGATAGAGCATGAGCATGGGAAAAGAGAGAAAGAGGGAGACACAGAATCTGAAACAGGCTCCAGGCTCTGAGCTGTCAGCACAGAGACCAACGCAGGGCTTGAACTCACAGACCATGAAATCAGGACCTAAGCTGAAGTTGGACACTCAACTGACTGAGTCACCCAGGTGCCCCAAGGCTTGAAAGTCTTATTTACAAATTAGGTACTGTTGCCAGAGAGAGAACTTATAGGTATTTTTATCTTTTGCTTAAAAAGAAAATACAAGAACAGTGGCAGTGAGACTTTCTAAACTCTCAAACCTGTGCAGGTTGTAGAATATTTAAAAGACAAGGAGCAATTTGAATAAGAACATAAGATACCAATAGTAGGTTCAAATAATTAAATGTATAATGCACTAACTCAGCTATATTAGGTTCTAGTGGAGATCAAAGTTGATGGTACCAATAGGAGAAAAACCTAATTGAAAAAATTATATTCATTAACAGAGGTATGCAACAGAGTAGGTATTATGAAATGAATTGTGTCCCCCTAAAATTCACATATTGAAGCCTACTCTCCCCCCATGTACCTGTACTTGGAAATAATTAAAGTTAAATGATATCATAAAGGTAGGGCTCTGATCCAATAGGTCTCTTGTCCTTAAAGAGAAGAGATACCAGAGTTCTCTATCCTTCTGTACACAAGGCAACAGGTGTGTGAGGAAACAGAGGGAAAGCGGCTATCTCCAAGCTGGGAACAGAGGCTTCACCAGAGACCAACCTTGATCTTGGTCTTCTAGCCTCCAGAACTGTGAGAAAATACATTTTTGTTGGGTAAGCCACCCAGGACATGGCATGTTGTTATGGCAGCCAGAGCAGACAAATACATTTCTTAAAAATGACTACCATTATTCCTTTCTAACAGATTAATGCAGTTTTGCAACTTGAGTAGCATAGGTGTTCTAGAAATAGCTCCCATAGTGTGCCAGAGAATTGGTCTCTTTGTACAACATATACATCCCTTTATGTTGTCGCCTCCTATCACTCAAACCCCATTTCCTGTCATTTCACAACCCTAACAATATGGAGTTATCTATAAATGTCTATTTGTGACTCTATGTCTTTCTCTGCTCTGAGTTCCTTTCCTCCATTTATCTACCTGGAGAACTCCCACCAACCTTCAGCACCCCAGGTAAGGGCCACCTCTTGCTTTGTGCCACTTTCCTCAACCCTTCTGCACAGCATCATCACTCATTTCTTGGCATTAATTGTATCTGTGTCTTCAGAACATCTAGTGCTTACATGATAGCCTGTCCCAATTATAATTTTGCATATCTGTTCCCCCCAACAGATGTGTAGTTTTTAATAGCAAGGATAATACGGAGTTTGACTCTCTTTATTGAATGGAAGAGAAGAAACTCAGTAAAAGTTTTATTAAAATAAATTGAAAACCTTTGCCTAGGACAGGAGAAACACACATTTCAAGGGTGTTAACACTCTCATTTTAGAAATGCCTTTTAAGAGAGAGAAAAACAAATCCAGTTTAAGTTTATTGAACATTTTTAGCTGGTTACAAATACTTAAAAGGGTGAATTTTTCATTTCATTAGTGACGTTCCCTCCAGTAATAATGAAATAACCCTCATCAAACTATATGAAGGCCAAGGGCATTCCTATGCTTGAAAGCACCAATATTGAAAATAAACAACCAAGAAGTAGTTCTGATTGAAAGCAAATCTAAAGAAAAGTTAAGGATTTGTGAGCAGGCAAAAAGCAAAACTGAAGGAACACTGGATCAAGAGCAAGAAAATCTGTTTTTGTTCCTCATCTGCCAGTCATTAACAATATCCCATGACCAATACAAACAACATATTATGCTCACATGCACACACACACACACACACACACACACACACACACATACACACACACACTTCATCTGTAAAAGGGGGGCATTTATAGCAACTAAATTTTTTCCAGTTTTAACATTTTTCAAGATGTTTAATTATTCTTCATTGAGGTGATTAATTCTTTAAAAAGATTTCTTTAATGTGATTTAAACTTTGTTGTTATGAAGTGATTATGATTTAATATATTATGTTCTGATTTTGAGTTATGACTTTGATATATGTGGTTGAGACTAGTCAATATCACACAACACCTGGTACTCCTGTCCTTCCTCCTTATAGACAGATACCTTTTGTTGACTCACTAATTCATGAAAAATATGCCTCAGAACTTACAATGTGCCAGGCATTAAAGAAAACTAATTTTAAGTAAGGAATTGTCCATTCATAGGCAAATATATGGTCCTTTAAAATTACTAAGAGCCTTCTGATACAGAAATTGCCAGTTTTTAATCTGATTCTTTGTGTATGTATTTGAACATTAGTGTAAAAAATTTAAAAAGCACAAAGTCAAAATTCCTGGTGCTTGAACTGCTATGAAAGATGATATATAATTAATAAGTCAGTTATTTACCCCAAAGTTTGACTTCTCTATTAACAAATGATATTTGTAAAGAAAAATTAAGAAACTTTTTTAAGGGAAATAATAGCCTATATTTGGTTTGTATAAGCATCAGTACTTTCTCATCAATACAACTCTCTTTTGTTGATTTTAGTTATTATAAGCTTAAAAATATCAGTATTATAATGATATCAAAATACAACTTAGAAATATTATGAATTAAAGTGATTTTTATTTTGAGGCAGATTTTCATTTGAATTAATCAGAATGTTTTACATTTTCTTATTTATATTTCCAATTTGTTAGCAAAATAACTACACTGCACTGAAGACCATCTGTGACTGTGTAGACCTTCTGGAAATTACACAGAGATATGACACAGCATAGCCAAGGCTGTATGATAATATCCTCTTTGAAGAGTTTAGGGCAGAGTTCCTCAAACTGGGGTTCCTTTGCATATTCTCTAACATCCTCCAGTTCTCAGATTTTAGAAAAATTGAGCTTGAGCTTGATCCATTCTATCCCATGTTCATTGTTAGAAGGTCCACTAAGTTCACCAAAGAGTCAGAACATTTGTTTGATCTTTCACATTTTCATTCACTCAACTCCTGAATCTTCTGCTCCCCTTATCCCCCATTTAGGTTCTGGATGCTGCATAATTAATCATTTAATCTGTAACCATTCTGGCCACACTATGCCAGGAATAAGACTCAGTGGGATAAAACATGGGCTCTTACTCATACTTCCATTTTATTCCATATCAAAGTCCCCATATTAGATCCTCCATATTCTGTTTTCTCACATTAACCTGATCCCTTTCTCTGAGTTTGATAAAAATTATTTTATTTTTTTTAATGTTTATTTATTTATTTTGAAAGAGAGAGGGCAGAGAGGGAGGGAGAAAGAATCCCAAGTAGGCTCCGGGATGTCAGCACAGAGCCTGATGCAGAGCTCAGTCTCACGAACCATGAAATCATGACTTGAGCTGGAACCGAGAGTCTAATGCTTAACTGACTGAGCCATCCAGGTGCCCCAATAAAGATGATTTTATATTCAAGACAATGCCATAATGTGAATACTATACAGTATAAAACAAGGTACAATGAGACAAGAACCCTGGAGAATAGGATAAGAGACAAAAGACTCTACTGCTTTATAAGCTTCTGATGTCCCTGTGACCTTGGTCACATTGCTTCATATCACTAAGCCACAATTTCTCCATCTGTAGTGATAATCCCCACATTCCACACTGGTTTGCTATGACAAATGCAATAACTGGTATGGAAATGCACTATAATATAAATATATCATATATTTATATATTATATTTTATATATTATATAAATTCTCCATAATGTAAATATTCTTATTTATTTTAAGTATCTAATAATATATAATCATATATATATGATATATATATATATATATCATATATATATATATCATATATATATATATACACAAAGTTTTCAGTCTAATTCCTGGCCCTGGTAAATAAATGCTTAAAATATAGTAGCAATTTTAAAACATGTTTATAGTATGTGCACTTGTTGCTATTTCTTATAATTCAACCAGACAAATGAAACCTTTGCAAAATTACAAGGTCTGAGAATATAAAATACTAAAGAGGAGCCCCAATCCAAATTAAGTTCTTGAACTTTAACACAAGAAAAATAGCTTCAGAAACATACTGTTAGGGATGTTTATGTCATCTAATCCACAATATTTCTTCCATTTATATATCCTATAGATATAAATGAAGGGAAAACACACAGGAGATACTTCAGTTTGTAGCTCCTTCCATCAATTGATGATCACAGCTAAGAAAGCTTATTGTAGCTACAGGAAGAGTTGGAGATTTTTCCTCTCTCTCATTGCAGCCTAGAGACTTGTGGCTGAGAAAATGATAAGTAAATAAGTAAATACAAGACCACTAAGGAACCACAAAAAGACACAGAAACTACCCCCAGAAGAGTATATTGTGTATGATGATTGGATGTATCAGCATTGTTCCATTTAGCACCATATCCATATTTTATGTGAGTGAAGGTAGAAGGAAGCTCCCAGGGAATTGATACTAAAGGTGTCTCAAAAATTACTGAAAGTCGTGTTTATAGTTTTCCTTCAATTCTGTGCTTTTAACTTATTTTTAAGAAAAGGAAAGATGTTTTGGCTACCATATATATCGTCTAGCAGATGTTCATTAAAAATTCTTGTAAAGTAAGTATGCCCGAAGGACTCAGGCATTCTGTTCCAGCTTAGTAAAAGTCAAAATTAATATTAGACAAGTATAATTTGCCTCTTGGCCTCAATTAGCAAGTTCATCATCTTAAACCAAAGTAAACAATGAGAAAAGGTATGAAAGATGCCAATGAACTGAAAGAGGAGGGAAATTGGGTTGACCTCAGACTCCATCAGTTTCTAACAAACCTTCTACTTCTTGGATTGCTTATGACCAGAGTGCTTTTTATTTTGTCCTACTTACCAAGGGCTTTGTTTCATCTTCATCTTTGAAATAGTAGAGCTGATCTCCCTTGAGCACAAACCAGCGAGTATGCCAAGTCTTGACAAAGCCTCCTTGCTTCCTCAGCCACCCACACTTCATGGCATTATTCCGCCCTTGGCCTTGTTGGGGGTTCTCGGTGGAGTCATTGTTCTCCTCCATTATCAAGCTGATGAACTTTCCTATTTAGCAAAGAAAGAAAGAAAGAAAGAAAGAAAGAAAGAAAGAAAGAAAGAAAATTAGGTATTCTGATATATTCAATTCCCTCTAAAATTACTTCTGTCCCTTAAAAAAAAAAGCAGGAAGAGTGAAAAACGCGTATCAACTCATTTGCCAGATTTCCAGAGGCAAACCACAGACCTGACAACAATACGCTTGGAGAAACCTTGGGGAAAGTTTATTGTATCTTCCTTTAAGGAACAAGTCAGCTGGGTGATAATATTCCTTTTTTCCTAAGTAGAACTAAAGAATGGGTAAGTTCTACAGGTAGTGTGTTAAGAAGCAAGTTTTGAAAATAAACGAAAACCCCAGCAAAAATACAATTCTCATGATAATGAGACTCTGTGTCTGGCGTGCACTGATTGTGTCCTGCTTGTGCAGGCCTGTGATTATCTGAGCAAACACTAGACCAACACATGTTAAAGTTTAAAGAGACTATTTTTAAAACCTCAATGGAAGACATTTGTTCTACATATGTGAAAATTTCTCAAGATGTATCTGTCCCCCATTCTCCCAAAGTATCCCCTTGAAGTTTCTTTGGCTGGTCAGGAATTAGTGCAGCTGAAACATTCTAGGCGGAAAAAAAACCTGCTTGGACAGTTGAGTTTCCTTCAACTCCAGGAGTGGGTGGTGCACTCCAGCTGCATGAGGAAGAACATTTCAAGGTTATGTGTGAAGGAGGATAGTGTCATACACACTCTACATGGCAAGAAAATGAGTTTATCGTGGAAGAAATATTAATCCACAGGTGAGAAGTTAACTACCACAGTAACAACAGAGGAGGTGGCTTTCTGGGAAAGCTGCAGACAAGTAGTCAAGAATATGACATTTTCCTATCCTAAAAGTGTCCTGAAAATTCTTGCTAATGTTTATTTCTAAGCACTTTTCTCAGGAAATGAAAAGTCCAGTCTTTACCCTGTGTCTTTGAGGAAGATGTAAGAATACAGATTAATTAATAAAACATGGAATATTCCTGTTTGGCATATTCATGCACAGACCTCTTTTTTCTGCTTGATTTCAGAAGACAAGTTGTCCTTCTGTGTAGCCTTTATTTTCAACACTAATTTTTCACTTGATTTGTATGTACAGAATCCTGGTTATAAATTCCATATAGTTTTCATTGTCAGTCTTTGGTCATTTACATTTCTTCCTTAAAGGTCCAGGGTCAAACTCCACATTGGGCCTCTAGGTTTTTTTGAATTTTGTCCTGCTATTCTGGTTGCAGGGATGAAGCAAAACTTTGGTTCTAATTCTCCTTATTTTGATCATTTCAACCATCTTAGTAGTTTTGTCTCTTCCACCGGCATGCATTGCAACCTATCTGCATCCTTGCTTTTAAGCTTCAAGGAGGTCGCTTAACTACCATCAGTCTCATTCAGTACCCACTTTTCCCTTTCTTATACTGAAATATCCTCTTCATTAACAGCCGCATCTCTGCAAAACATCTCAAAGCTTCCTTTGCTCTATAGGGCAATCCCATGAGAGAAGCCATTTAGTGCAGGAAACATTCTCCCATCTTGTGTGTGCCTGTGTGTGTGCAGACTGGATCACGCCTGATGCTTCATGTTTGTTATGCCCTTAGGACAGGAATTTCCACTCTTTTTTCTTTCAGAGTACTTCAGCTAGTATAAAGAGCCAAGTAAACCTCATTCTAAATGAACAATAAATGCTGTAACATAATTTAGATAATAAGCATGCTTATTTAGACCACTCTAAATCATCTTTTTTGGCTTCCTAGTATTTAAACTGTTCACATCTACACAACTTGCTATTTCATCATCATCCATTTATTCTTTGACCAAATATCTTAACTTATAAAGTTGAATAAGACCTTAAAACAAACATTCCAACATATGCACACACATGCAGACATACACAAATATTTCTAATTCATTGTACAAAACAAAATTTTTTCAGGCTCTTTTTTTCCCTTTCATCTCATATTCATGTTTTCTATTAAATTTGAAAAATCCCTGCTAACATGCTTCAAGGTAGTTAGTAACCTACCATTAGTAACATAAAAAATACAAGCGCCTAATTCTGCCTTTGTCTACCATTAGTATCTGAATAAAAAATGTGTGCACATTAGAACGTGGTTCATGATTCCCCTGCCTCAGTCTTTTATAAATCCAGTGAAATCAATAACAGTATCACCCACTGAACTCCTGGCTATCATATGTTTTCATGACTTCAGAATCATCAGAAAGTCTTTTAACAGTACTGGTTGTAACAATTCACTGAAACATGAATGAAAGCAGATGGTATCATATTCCAGAGAAAATAATACCATGACTATTGTTGGATGAGTAAAATTAAGTTTTACTGAAGTAACTGTGAGTTTTATAGAGAAGTTTTGATATTCTGCAGAAATTAGAAGGTTCAAATTCTACCCTTCATCTTTAAAATGAGGATGCTGTATTGGATCATTTCTCACTATGGTCCCTGAGAAATTTCAGCACTCTGAAATCTACCATCTCTGTAATTCCATAAGCACATAGACACCAGATATCATCAACACCTAGTACAACGTCTGACATATGGCGAAGTCAATCAATGTCTGCTGGATTCATAAATTTTGCAATAGGTTTGGTGCTAGATATCTAAAAGTGAACATGATCACCCCCTGAAATCTGATCCTGCCCAAAACCTGATCTTAATAAGTGGTACCATGATACTCCCAGTTAAGGAAGGGAGGAAGAAAAGAAAAGAAAAGAAAAGAAAAGAAAAGAAAAGAAAAGAAAA
>NC_064811.1:68820976-68904646 GCF_023721935.1 Panthera uncia | reverse complement strand
AAGAAAAGAAAAGAAAAGAAAAGAAAAGAAAAGAAAAGAAAAGAAAAGGAAAAGTGATCATTTTTGATTCCTGACTTTTCCTCATCCTGAATTTCAGAAAATTATATACCTTCCCCAACTATTTCAGATCCATCCAATTGGCTCCATGTCCACTCCCACCCCGAGATCCAAGCCAACATTGTCTTTGATCAGGGGATTCTAATGGCTCTCTGACTGGTCTCATTGTGTCCATTTTGAACCACAAATGCAAACATATGCTCACACATATTTCATTCTCCACAAAAAAAGCCAAAATGAGCTTTTAAAAATTTAAATCAGCTAATGATTTTCTACTTTAAAATTTTTAATTGGCTCTCATTGTACTTATTTTACAACTTGCAGTCCTAACCATGACCTGTAAGGCTCTGAATCATTTGGTACCTGTTTACTAATTAATCTGATCCCATGCCACCTCCTCCTCATTTCTGCCACTCCAATTCACTCGCACGCGCACGCGCACGCACGCACACACACACACACACACACACACACACACAAATACACACACACACACACACACACACACACACACACACACACAAGCTCTGATGCAAGCAACCGCACAAGTTCTGGAAATACCCAAGCCCTTTTATGCCTTGAGTCTTGATACTTGCTGATCTCTGCCTATGCTACTCTGCCCCAATGCTCTTTACATGCCCGACCCCTTCCATTCTTTAAGTCTCAGCTTTAAAAATTTACCCTTTCCAACAAACAGTAATCATCCAGGGCATCAGTTCTCCTGTTGTTATTCTCTACCACTGAACTCTGACCTTCATCTTCCTGAAACTTAACTAGGTTGTTATTTCTTTAGGTGTTTATTGCCGATCATCCTTCCAGGAGACCATAAGCTTCACAAGGTCAAGGACTTGCTTTTCCTCACTACAATACACCCAGTGCTTTTAAGAGTGCTTATTTGGTATTCAGGAAACAATTGTTGAATCAATGAATAAGCTATGTGACAACCACAATAGAATTCTTACAAATAATACTTTGGGGTTTTTTAATTACATGTAATGCCTTACAGAAGATTGTATACTTTAGGACTGTACACTGTGACTTTTTTCCATTGACATAAAAGACTTCAATTAGCATGAAAATTGTACTTAAACACAATGTCAAAATCATCAAACTAAAATGAACTTGAAACTGCCCTTCATGAAGAAATATAACATTCAAAATTCACACTTTTTAGCCTTGGCAGGAAATACATGTCATCAATTGTGGTTTAGCATGAAGAAAAATACAGTTTACTTAAATTCTCAGAGAATGATTTAACTGAATTTCCACTGGGAAAGTGCTTTCACTGTGGTCAGGACACAGTAGTTGGATAGTACAGGAGATTACAAAATAGAACTATCAACTTCAGTGTTTAGCAAACCGATATAAAAATGACAACACAACAATACGATAAATAAATGGTTATTCAAACCAAAAAAAAAAATTGAGAATTTAACTGATATTTTCATATCAATCTTAGGAAAAAGCCTTAGTGATGACTACTATACCATGATGGAGCTTAGAAAGTTCCCATCATGTGATGATGGAACAGTAGCTCTGAATTATTTTCCAGGAGTGGAAACTGGTTTGTGTATCATTTTTGCAATCACATGGGTTAGGAACCCAACAGTATTACATGGTGCAATCAGAGATGAAATTCACACCCCTAACAGACTTTTCCAGAAGTCAACAGCCACACACGTAAGTATGCATATATGTGACTTCATGTAACAGAAAAAATATAAATAAGCACATGAACAAAGATGTGTATAATATGCCATATGCTATAAAGTTGCAGTGTGTGTGAATTTACCTACATGACTACACATATTCAGCAAACACAAGAGAATGACAAAGGAGGGAGCTAGAGAGAAAGGGGAGGGAGAGAGAACAACTTCAGTAGCATGACAGTTCCATGACACAGCCTCCATCACATTCAATGAACACATGCTCCCAGGTCAAAGTGGGAGGGGCATTCTTGCGGCCAGGGTCGTTGCCCTTGGCCCCCAGTGGCGGCAAGTATATCACTGTGCAAATGCGATCCCAGAGTTTCAGAGTACACACGATTTCACACCACATGGTGCCTCAATGCAAACAGCTACTCCAGTTGTTCAATCAAAGAACAACGATTTGTTCTATTGCTAGGGGAGAAAACAGAAATAAAACTGGCAGATTTGGGAAAATGCTGCAATTTGTGAGAGATTTATGCGACTTTCAAGCGTAATTTCATTCACATCAAACTGTCCTTTTTGGGGTTGACATTAGAACCTGACTCCTTTGCAAAATGAATGTGATTGCACTGTATACCATATATAACCACAGATAGCCAATATTTATCTAAATTCTAAACTTTATTTTTTTAAAGCTGCTTTGTAGCTGTTGCTAACATGCTGGTTTGTCAAGAGGTAGTACATTTTATTGGGCTGTATATCTAAATGCTAGCATACGGCCATTCTATAGGTAATGGCTCACACGACAAGGATATACACACAGAATGAAATAGCATATGTGCATACATAAGTGCATGCATATCCATGTGTGTGTGTGTGTGTGTGTGTGTGTGTGTGTGTGTCGTGGGTGTGGCTATATATATACATTGTTGTGTGTTGTCTCTAGAGAAGAAAATCAAAAAAGGTAAAATATTTACCGACATTTTTCTCTCATTTTTAAAATATTAAATTCTATGCCACTAGAAGACATGTAAACATATTCCTGCAGATCTAACTTCGATGAAGCAAAGAAAATAAAAAAGCTTCTGACATAGGATGTTCACTAAAAAACTTGATCATGGTATATGCCACAACCTATGAAGTTATCAATTTATTTCTGTTTTTATTATTTCCCAGAATATTTATTCAATAACTGTAATTATCTACCTGATTTAGAACTTAAAACTCTTTTTAATATTCTAAATATTTAAATAATTTCAGACTTGGCATTCCTCTCTCTCTCTCTGTCTCTCTCTGTCTCTGTCTTTTTCTCTCTCTGAGCAGACACCAGCGAAAGACCATATGAGCATGTAGTGAAAAAGTGGTCTTCAGCAAACCAGGAAGAGATTCTTACCAGAGCCTGACCATGCTGGCACCTTAATCTCAAACTTTGAGACTCCAGAACTGTGAGAAAATAAATTTCTGTTGTTTAAGCCACCCAATAAATGGTACTTTATTATGTTGGCCAGGGCAGATTAAGACAGTGTACATTTAGGAGCACCTGGGTGGCTCATTCGGTTAAGCTTCTAACTCTTGATTTTGGCTCAGGTCATGATCTCACGGTTTGGTTCGTGAATTCAAGCCCTCTGTTGGCCTCTGCACTGACAACACAGAGCCTACTTGGAATTCTCTCTCTCTCTCTTTCAAAATAAACAAATAAACTTTTTTAAAAAGACAGTGTAGGGGTACCTGTGTGGCTCAGTCAGTTAAGCCTCTGACTTTGGCTCAGGTCATGATCTCACGGTTTGTGAGTTCGAACCCCGCATTGGACTCTATGCTGACAGCTTAGAGCCTGGAGCCTGCTTCCAGTTCTGTGTCTCCCTCTCTCTCTGCCCCTCTCCTATTCATGCTCTCTCTCTCTCCCTCTCTCTCTCCCTCTCTCTCTGTCTCTCAAAAATAAATAAACATTAACAAAATTTTAAAAACACAATGTATATATGTAAAATGTAAATTATATGTATAAGAAAAACTTTAAAGAATTAAATATTAGCAGCTTGTTGTGAGGTAAGTGAGGTAACCGCTAATGAAAGGGAACTAGTGAGGGAAAAATAGTTTACTCTCTGTCCCTCACTCTTCACCACACCACCTCTTCACTTGAAGAATGAATCAAACTGTGGTGCCTATAAGGGAATTGGCACACTAAACCCAAGAATGCAGGGGATCTAGTGTAGATAGTTTTAGCTCCAAGATAAATTCCAGGAACCTAAATCTGTTCTTAGGAAGCAATTTCTTCAAACAGTCTTGAGTCTTCACAAATGGTTGTCCTCACTGCCTGGACTTCATGGTTAACCTTTATCCATCCTTTAGTCCTCTACAAAGGCTTCCCTGCAGACACTACCATCCCCGATCTGGACATTCCCCTTCCATGGGTTCCAATATCACTGGGAACAACCTTTCTCGCATGTGGGCCATATGCTTACTACTTTTCAGTCTTTTACACTGTAACCCATTGTAGATATGGGCTCCCTGAAACCCCCAGACTAACTGCATATACTGAGTACTCAAAGGTTTATTGAATAAATGTAAATAAATGAAGGATTATATAAATGGACAAAAACATCCGTCTTTGGAGAGTACTAGAATGGGCCCCAGAGACCTCAAGGTTCCCCAGAGTACAGTGCAAAAATCCTAAAACATTTCATGTTTACTAAACACCAGTACAAAGACTTCAGTCCAAATTCTTCCATCTAAATCTAACCCTTTAAGCTTTTAGTAGCTTAAAGCTAAACTGAACTTCAGAAACTATTGAGCAAAGAAAACTTTCATTTGTATCACTGGACGCTACCCTTAATCATAACTTGAGTTAAAATAAAGAAACATTGCTTCTTCAGATTCATAAGTTTATGTGTATAGAAGACAGAAATTTAATAAAGTACGACAGTTATGAACATGAAGTTTAAAACAGTTACTGGGGGGCGCCTGGGGGGCTCAGTCAGTTGGGCATCTGACTTCGGCTCAGGTCATGATCTCACACTTCATGAGTTCAAGCCCTGTGTCAGGCTCCATGCTGACACCTTGGAGCCTGGAGCCTGCTTCAGATTCTGTGTCTCCCTCTCTCTTTGCCCCTCCCCCACTTGTGTTCTGTTTCTCAAAAATGAATCAACGTTAAAAACATTTTTTAAACATTCACTGGAAGAGCATACCTGAGGGAACTTTAATAGTAATAATTTTGTAAATGTGCAGTTATTTTCCTGAGGAAACACTAAACATATTATTCCTTGATTCATTTGAAATTAAATTGTCCAAAACATCAGAGAATAGAAAATTATGTACATATTGGGATGCAACAGAAATATCCATCCACATTTTATATTTTAAGCTTCAATATTTCCATATTCATTTGGTAAGAAACCAAAATGATTTAATAGGATGAACCATTAAAAAAACATTTTAAGTATTTCTTTTCTTTTCATTGTATGTCTAATGTTTCATACTCCATAGAGAGAATCTGCTCACTCTTAAGGAGGTTTTAAATTAGATAGGGAGTAAAGTATTTTTGTATATACTTAGATGTGTTCCCCACCACCACATCACTATTTGAGGGATAAATGAAGAAGAAAATCATTGGAATTCCCAATGTTGATAACCTGAGTAGAAACAATAATCAAATCAAAACAAATATTTTATCATCAATGGGATTAAGAGAGAAATGACAGATACATGGCAACTATCTTGCCACTCTTCAAGCTCATGGAAGACATTATTAACTAATCCCAGTGCTCTTCCCTATGGAACCTACAATCACCCCCAGAGGCCTTCTCAATACAACCCTGTGGACAGTCACAACCAATCAATCATTCGTGAAAGGGAGAAGGGGTGTCTTTATTACTTCAATTCTATAAACAAACCAAGAACTGAAGGTATCCTTCTAACATAAAATAGAAATTCAGGTGCTTTATAAGAGAGAATGATTTGAATTTTTTTTTAATGTTTATTTATTTTTAAGAAAGAGAGCAGTAGCAGGGGGAGGGGCAGAGAGAGACAGAGACACAGAATCCGAAGCAGACTCCAGGCTGAGTGCTGTCAGCACAGAGCCCAATGTGGGCGGGGCTTGAACTCATGAACTGTGAAATCATGACCTGAGCCAAAGTCAGACACCCAACCGACTGAGCCAACAGAGAATGACATTTGAAATGGGAAAAGAAGAGAAAGCCAACTTCTTCTACCTTCTTTTCTTTTTCAATTGAAGTATAATTGACATAATGTTATATTAGTCTTAGGTGTACAATGTAATGATTCAATATTCATATATACTCCAAAATAATCACCACAGCAAGTCCAGTTAACATCCATCACCATGCACAGTTACAAAAAAATGTGTTTCTTTTTTGATGAGAACTATCAGAATCCAAACTCCTAGCTATTTTTAAATATGCAATGCAGTATTATGAACTATGGTCACCATGTTGTACATTACATAAAAACATGGAACATGTCACGAATTTGTATGTCTATCTTCGCACAGAGACCATGTTATCTTCTCTGTATTGCCCCAATATTAGTATATGTATTCCTGAAGCAAACATAGAAATCAACCTTTTTTAATGGAAAGACCTAATAGCTCACAGAGAGCTCTAACACAGCAACTATTGTATCATATGGCCGCAAAGAATGAAGAAAACAGATCTTAAGTAGGGAAAAGGTAATAGGAGTGGATGTTCCTATTTTATATTAATTATTATTATTCCAATCTATGACTAGACCTTTAAAAATAGGATCAGAAAGCTTCTTTTATAAACATCTCAATTTTTAAGCTTTTGTGATTCCCTTCCCTCCCTTGCTCATAGCTCATTAGTAAAACTTTGTTTTGGAAAGCTGTCTCAAAGGAACAAAGAGGTTGTCCACATCTAACTCTGAAAAGTAATGGGGGAACAACGGCAGCAATGAAGGAGGGCTTTTGTACACAGTGGGAAGAATGGGAAGAGCCAAGCCAAAGCAAGTGGAATGTTGAGCAAGACAGTCAGGCTTAGGGGCAGGGGTGTGGGGAGGGTACTTTCTCAGCTGGGTCCTCTCCACAATCGGGAAATAACTTCAGGATTTATCATTTATAAAGCTCCTCCATCTCTGTCCCCTGATGGTCACCTTTTTAAGCTTAGATAAAAGCTTGTATAAAATACCACTTTTAATGTCAGATTCCTTTCGTTAGTGAGTCCAACCCCACAAAATCAGATATGTTGTCGATTATATTATCATTTCAAGGGTCTCTAAGGCGCCAGCTTTTTATTCAACCACACTTCAAAGAAAATACTTTAACAAGTAGGTAACTTAGGCTGAGATAGTCATTTGTCTACGAGGAAGTCTCAGGTTTTCTTCAAGCGCAAGCCTTGCGGTACTTAATGATTTCCAATCAGGACCATTTCTTCTTTGTCAATTAATCCTGTGGGGTGAACATCATCAGCCTTGCTTTATAAGCTCTGGAAAATTACTAGGTATTCTGAGTATATAAATCTTGTCCTAATCACTGAACCACAGTTGCTCTCCCAATGGTTTATTACACTGAAGTACTGACAATACAATTTTTTCATTAGAATTTGAAGAAAGTGAACTGGATGTCACCATGAAAAAAAAAAAAAAAGCTCACTGCTCTTCTACTTAATCCAGACTCATTCATATTATGATGGACTTTGATGTGTTAAACTTTGATCTTGGATGAGGTATCATTATTCTCATATAATCTGAACACATTTTAGTTCTTCAAAATATCTAATTAATTTACACTCTAGTTTGAAACTTAGCTTTACCGCACCTGAATATTGTAATTAGCAGTTCAGTGAAAATAACTAAATCCGAAACATAAAAAGCCATTTTAAAAAAATAGGATGCTGGGGTGGATCGGCAAAAAAAAAAAAAAAAAAAAAAAAAAAAAGGGGTTAGAGTGGGAGAGAGAGCCAAAGCATAAGAGACTCTTAAAAACTGAGAACAAACTGAGGGTTGATGGGGTTGGGAGGGAGGGGAGGGTAGGTGATGGGCACTGAAGAGGGCATCTTTTGGGATGAGCACTTGATGTTGTATGGAAACTAATTTGACAATAAAGTTCATATACTAAAAAAAAAATAGGAAGCATGGCAGGACATATGTTATTTGGACCATCCTGAAGCCTATCTTTGGGGAAATGTCTCTCCCTCATGCCATGTTGTTTCAGTCTGTAGTACCATCCCACTGCCACCGGGTGTGCCTGGATATGATTATACAGACTTCCTAAGCTCTCCAAAAACAGTGACCAGCCCAGGGAGTGGGCACATGACTGAAGCAGTGCCAAGTGGAGTCCTTCCTCAGGACAGTTATAGAGAAACTGGAAGGATGAGCATGCGAGGCTAACAGCGTTCATCTCCCCTGCCCTGTAAAGAAAAGCTGTCTTCAAAATGATGCTGTGCAGAGACAAGCAGATGTGAGCAAAGAATTGAAAGAGTCCCAGAATACCCATCCTAGTTCTATTTCTTGAGGTCCTGGCCTTTGTGTATCTGCCTTTGGTCCTATGAGATATGTCTTACTCTTCCCAGCAAAGCGAGCAAACAAATTCTTGTTTACTCAATCTAGTTTGAGTTGGATTTACTCACTTGCCACCTAGAAACCAAGGAAAAATACATAATGAAAATATTTCTGGGAAAATTCTCTTTAAAATAATAAAAATCTAGGTTTATAACACATAGAGATTCCCCTACCTTGTATCATACACGAAAATTAACTCAAGATGAATATTAGACCTAAATTTAAAAGCAAAACTTTGAGAAGAAAACATAGAATAAATTCACAACCTGGGGAAAGAAAGTGATTTTTAAGAAGGATACAGAAAACAATAACCATAACAATTTATAATTTTGATTTTATTAAAAGAAAAAAAATCTGCTCATCAAAAGATATAACTAAGAAAATGAATAGGCAATTTAGACAGTCAAGAAATACTTGCAAAACATAGGTCTGTGCTGAAATACCTATATCCATAGTATACAAAGGGTTCCTACAACTCAACAGTAAAAACACAAAAAAATTAAGAAATGGGAAAAAATTAAATAGACACTTCACAAAAGAAGATATACAAATGTGCAAAAGTGTCATGAAAAAGTCCCAGCACCATTAGAAATCAGAGAAATCTATATTAAAATCACAATGAGATGCCATTACATGAATAGTTAAGTGGCCAAAGTTAAAAACAGACTGAACACCACCAAATGTTGGTGAGGATATCGAGCAACTGGAATTTTCATACATTGCTGTTGAAAATATAAATGGAAAACCACTTTGATAAAAGGTTTGGCAATTTCTCACAAAATTAAACACAATCCTACCTATGATAAGCAGTTGTAATTGTAGATGTTTAACCAAGAGAAATGGAATTCATATGTTCACAAAAATATCTGTACAAAAATGTTCATAGAAGTTTTATTTATATTTGCCTCAAATAGAAATAACCCAAATGATGCTCATCAACAAGTGAGTGGATGAACAAACTGTGGCATAACCAGTTATAACTACTCTTTAGCAATAGCAAGAATCAAACTGTACATATACAGTAAAACCTTGGATTGCAAGTAAATTGTTCTGTGAATATTGGGCAAGATGAGCAAACATTTCTAATAAATTTTATTTTATTTTATTTATTTTTTAATGTTTATTTATTTTTGAGAAAGAGAGACAGAGCACAAACAGACGAAAGGCAGAGAGACACAGAATCTGAAGCAGGCTCCAGGCTCTAAGCTGTCAGCACAGAGCCTGACGCGGGGCTCGAACTCATGAACTGAGAAATCATGACCTGAGCTGACATAAGACATTGAACCAACTGAACCACCCAGGTACCCCCCACACACACTTTTTAATAAACTTTAACTTGATAAATGAGTGATGTCTTACAATACAAGTATTACATGATGTTGAACGTCACATGATCACAACTGAACCAATAGTTCTTGAAATTCACTTTGACATACAAGTGCTTTGGATTATAAGCATGTAACAAGTTATGCTCACAAACCAAGGTTTTACTACATATCAACATAGATGAATTCCATAGCCGTTATAATGAATAAAAGAAGCCCGATACAAGAATATACACATCATGATTCCATTCAGGAGAAGTTTTAGAATATACCAAAAGGGTGTGTGGTGATAGAAATCAGAAAAAAATGGCTACTCTTGAGGGGGTAGATATTGACTGGGAAAGGGCACAGGGGACTTTCTAAGGTAATGAAAATGTCTTATATCTTGATGGGACATGAATTACATGGATATAGACATTTATCTAAACTCATGAACTATACACTTGAGATTTGTGAACAAATTATATTTTTCTAATAAATTTTACTCAGAAAAACTGAAAAATATTGAATTCTAGTTAGTAGATTTCCTTTCTGCTGTGGTTTAGGTTAGCAATTATGAAATTACTTTTTGTGTATTCCATGTTGAGCAAATAAATATATATGTTGAACCTCATGGGAAGCCAGGTTTCTCACTGTTGGAAAAGAAATTTACAAATAGGGAAATGGGAAGAAAGAGTGTATCCAATTGTTTGAGGTCAGAATTATAGATATGAATATGGACTTATAGTTTTTATTTTATTTTTAATAAAAATTGTATATATTTAAGGTGTACAATATGATGATTTGTATACCTATACATGGTGAAATGATGACCACAGTCAAACTATTACCATATCATCTCCTCACAGTTATCATTTTCTGTGTATGATGAGAGCATCTGAAATCTGCTCTTAGCAAATCTCTAGTATTCAATAAAGTATTATTAACTATAGTCATCATTCTATACATTAGATCTCTAGACTTATTCATCCTATATAACTGCACCTCTGTACCCTTTGAACAACATCTCATGGTTTTTAGTAGATAGATGCATAGATATAGAAATAAGTATAGAAATATATTTACTGCTGTTCACTGAGAAGTCCTAGAAGTAATGATACACCAGTGGCAATGAATGAGTACATCTTGTGTCTAGATCTTGACTTTTAAATGTCATTTACTATGAAATGTAATCATGGCTACTTGGATAAAAGGGTTATTCCACGGCTTGGTCAAAAAAGAACAAGATGATCCTAGAATAACATGTACCAGAAAGTAAGAAAATACTCAAGTATGATGGGAAAATAGCAAAAGAACACAGAAGCCAGTTTAAAATGGTTCTCACTGGCCCAATATAGGACAATTTAAATGTCTGAATAATCAATGATAGTAATAGATGATACCTGTAGAATAAAGCAAGAATACATGAGTTCTATTGATAGATAGATAGATAGATAAGCAACTAAACAAATACACAAATTGAAGAAGTGAGAAGTCTCTGTTTTCTAGTAGAATGTCAATTAATAAATACGGAAACAATAATAAAGTTACAAATTATCAATGGATGTAAAAATTCATGGGAAAAAAATTGGTGGGGGAAAGATATTTCTATAATCTCAAAGTATCTCCCACAAATTAACTATTATTTAGAAAGGGTAAAATAGAAACTTTTCTGCAGAGAAACCTGGAAGACCCAATGTGATAAAAGTTTACACCATCAGTGTTAGAATAAGCTAACATCACTCCACCTCCTAATGTGATGCTCAGAGAAGGGCACATTATCTATCACTTTTGTGGTAGTTCCACCAAAAATGCATCACCTGAACCTAATCATGAGGAAACATTCCACAAACTCAAACTGGGAGACATGCTACAAAATAACTAGTCTGTATTCTTCAAAAATATCAAGGTAAGCAAAAATAAAAAGGTAAGAGATTGCTCCAAATGAAAATACATTAAAGAGACATGACTGACAACTAAACACAAGGCTTGATCCTGGCTTGGATCTTGGAAAAAAATAGAGAAAGAAATGGGGCATTACACACTTTTATTCAATGTAGTATTGGAAGTCCTGGTCACAACAATGAGACAGGAAAAAGAAATAAGAGGCATCCATATTGGTAAAAAAGAAGTTAAGCTGTCACTATTTGCAGTTGACATGATATTATAGAGAATTCTGAAGACTCCACCAAAAACCTACTAGGATAAATAAATTAATTCAGTAAAGTTTCAGGATATAAAACTAATACCTAGAAATCAGTGCTGTTTCCATATACTAATGAAACAGCAGAAAGAGAAATTAAGAAAGCTGTTCCATTTACAATTGAACCAAAAAAAAAAAAACCCTAAAAATAAACTTAATCAAGGAGGTGAAATATTTGTACTCTGAAAACTAGAAAAGAGTGATGAAAGAAATTGAAGATGACACAAACAAATGAAAGATACTCCATGCCCATGGATTGGAATAATTAATATTGTTAAAATGTCCATACTACCCAAAGTAATCTACAGATTCAATGCAATCCATATCAAAGTACCAACAGTATCCTTCACAGAACTAGAAAAAATAATACTATAATTTCTATGGAACCACACAGAAAAACAAATAATCAAAGCAATCTTGAGAGAGAAAAACAAAGCTTGAGATAACAAAATTGCAGATTTCAAGATATACTAAAAAGTTGTAGTAATCAAAACAGTAGGATACTAGCACAAGAATAGACATGTAGATCAACGGAACAGAATAGAGAGTCCATAAATAAACCCAAGCTTACATGGTCAATTAATCTATAACAAAGAAGGCAAAAATATACAATGAGAAAAGACTGTCTCTTCAATAAATGGTGCTGGGAAAACTGAACAGCTACATGTAAAAAAATGAAACTGGACCCCTTTCTAACCCCATACACAAAAGTAAATGAAAAATGGATTAAAGACCTAAATTTGAGGCTTGAAACCATAAAAATCCAAGAAGAGGACACAGGCAGTAATTTCTCTGACATTGGGCCTAGCAACATTTTTTTAGATGTCTCCTAAGGCAAGAGAAACAAAAGCAAAAATAAACCGTTGGGACTATACCAAAATAAAAAGCTTTTGCATAGCAAAAGAAATCATGAACAAAACAAACAAGCAACTTACTGAATAGAAAGAAGATATTTGCAAATGATATATCTGATAAGGGGTTAATGTCCAAAATATATAAAGAACTTCTACAACTCAACACCAAAAAAAACCAATTGAATTAAAAAAAGAACACAGGACCTGAATATACATTTTCCCAAAGAAGACATATAGATGGCAAACAGAAACATGAAAAGATGTTCAACATCACTAATAATCAGGGAAATGAAAATCAAAACAACAATGAGCAATCACCTCATACCTGTCAGAATGGCTAAAATAAAAAAAGCAAGAAATTACAAATATTGGCAAAGATGTGGAGAAAAAGAAACCCTCATACACGGTGGGGATGTAAATTAGTACAGCCGCTGTGAAAAACAGTGTGGAATTAAAGATAAAAATACCACATGATCCAATAATTCCACTACTGGGCATTTACAAAACAAAAACGCTAATTTGAAAAGATACATGCACCCGTATGCTTATTGTAGCATTATTTACAATAGCCATGATATGGAAGAAACCTAAGTGTCCATCAATAGACAAAGGGATAAGGAAGATCTGGTATATAAATACAATGAATTCTACACAGCCATAAAAAAGGATGAGACTGTGCCATTTTCAACAGCATAGATAGACCTAAAGGGTATTATTATGCTAAGTGAAATAAGTCATACTGAGAAAGAAATATCATATGATTTCAATCATATGTGGAATCTAATTAGAAAAATAAACAAACAGAAAGCAGAATCAGACCTATAAATACAAAGGACAAACTGATGGTTGCCAGAGGGAGGGAAGTAGAGGGATTGGTAAAATAAGGGAAGGGGCATGGGAAATACAGGCTTCTAGTTACGGAATGAATAAGTCAGGGGAATAAAAGCACAGCATAGAGAATACAGTCAATGGTACTATAATAGTGTTGCATCATGACAGATGGTAACTTAGCATAGCATAACATATAGAGAAGTTGAATCACTATATTGTACACCCGAAACTAATGTAACATTGTGTGTCAATTATATTCAAATAAAAAAAATTAATGTTTATTTATTTTTGTGAGAGAGAGAGAGGGAGAGAGAGCACGTGAGCAAGTGGGGGAGGGGCAGAGAGAGAAAGGGCAGAGGATCTAAAGAGGGCTCTGTGCCGACAGCAGACAGGCCAATGCAGGGCTTGAACTCATGAACCGCAAGATCATGACCTGAGCCACAGTCGGATATTTACCCAACTGAGTCACCCATTGTATCAATGTTAAATTCTCTCATTTCAGTTATTGATAATTGCAGTTGCTCTTAGGAAATGCATACTCAGTATTTATAAAGGGATAAGATGTCTCCACTTTATTTTCGAAAAACCCAAAAATAAAATCATAAACAGACAGACATATATATGGGATGATAAAACAAATGAAACAGAACATAAACAGTTGGTAAATCTGGGTAAAGGGTGTCTAGGAGTTCCTATTACTATTCTTATAACTTTTTTGTAAGTGTTAAAGTATATCAAAATAAAAAATTATACAACATATATCGCTTACTAAAAAAGACTCCAAAGAAAAGCAAATTCTATTATTCACTGGATAGTGATACTAGAAGTTAGTAAACACGGCTTTGGAATTAGTTACCTGACCTTGAGAAAGTCATTTGATTTTCTTCGCCTCAGTTCTCTGATCTCCAAGATCAAGAGACTGAATGAACAATTTGATATCCAAAGTTTCTGCTAATTCTAAAATATCATGATTCTTCAAAATGGCCTTTTAATAACATTGTACTTCTAGAAGTGACATGATTAGTAGCAAAATTTTTCTAGTTCAGTTACAGTTAATACTTCTAAAGATAAAAGGGTAATAAATAGATTAGGAGTCCTGTTCTATTTCTGGCCCTTTATTGAATTGCTGTGCTAATTTACCATCCTATCATTTTATTTGAAAATGCCATGCCTTAATTTAGAAGACTACAAAAAACATTAACTACTACTGAATTCTATATGACATTCTTTTTACTTTTAGATAGAAATATGAGTTTTATTTGCTTAATAAATGATATACTCAGCTCACTATTCTAAGTGATATATGTATACATATACATATATATATGTATTTAATCTTCATAACTCTGGGAGGTAAGTATAGTTATTAATTGTATTTCACAGATGGAAAAACTAAGGTACTAGAAGATACCTACAGTACTACCGCTGATAAGTGGCTATTTAAAAACAACTATGCAGGGGCACCTGGGTGGCTCAGTGGGTTAAGCGTCCAACTTCGGCTTAGGTCATGATCTCACGGTTTGTGAGTTTGAGCCCTGCATCAGGCTCTGTGCTGACAGCTCAGAGCCTGGAGCCTACTTCGGATTCTGTGTCTCCCTCTCTCTCTCTGCCCCTCCCCTGTTCATGCTCTGTCTCTCTCTGTCTCAAAAATAAATAAAACATTTAAAAAATTTAAAAAAAAACATGCATTTGAACCTAGGCAGTGTGGCTGTAGAAACATTGTTCTTAACCACTACTCTAAACTGCTTCTTAAATATTACATAAAAATAAATTCTAGCTGGTGGCTCAGTTCGTTCAGTCTCTGACTCTTGATTTCAGCTCAGGTCATGATCTCTCAGTTCGTGAGCCTGAGCCCCATAGTCAGCCTCCTCACTGAACATGGAACTGGCTTGGGATTCTCTCTCCCCCCCATCTCTCTCTGCTCCTCCCCCTCTTGAGCGCAGGCATGCTCTCTCTGTTTCACACACTCTCTCTCAAAATAAATTTTAAAAAACTCTAGCGAAGACCTATACTTTCAAAAATTCCATAAGAAAGAGTGATCTGAGTAATAAATGCCATTCATTTTTTAGGGCAAAATCAAATACCTGGAGACACACATATAGATCCATATGTCTACATATCTAGATCTATTGATATAGATATGTCTATATGAATGGATAGATATATAAATGTTATTATGCATAGTCTTATTTACGCTTATATTAATATTATGCTCATATATTTCATTTTGAGTTTTTACTTTTAACATTTTAATACTTGGCAGACCTTTCCACATGAAGCTTTTGCCACATTGATCTGCTGCTCTTTCCCTTTCAGCAGCTTGAAAGCAGTCGGGGGGAAGAGCTCAGAAGCTGCTGCTTCTCCCTTCCTTGCAGAGGCCAGCAAATAAAGCCCAGCCATGCTGCAGCACAATTGATATTCTCAACCCAGGGGAAAAAAGTCAGGCTCAGTGCTTAGTCCTTTACGAAGAGAAAATTAGCAGTGAAAGTGACAAGGTCCATTTTGCCTTTAAAAATGAAACCATAGAGCACAGTGTCATTTTAGTTGGAAAAGCACAACGTTGTAACTCCTAAGGGTTTTATTACAGCATGACTAACACATATTCTCTCACTCCAGGTGCTGACATCTGTAGTCACGAGGTTAGCTCAGTTAGGCCTCCCTAGACACTGGAAAATTACTCATGCAAATCCCAAGCTTACCTTTCATGGGAAAAATGGGGGATTGAGAGAAAAAATAAAGGTGAACAGATGTTAAGCAAGAATGCTTTTAAGTGGCAATGGAATTGTCTGAGAGAAAGAAAAGACAAGGAGTTATGGCAACAGTAAGAATTGGAATCCATCATATTTTGACATTCTTAACACATTATCTTGCAAATAATCATCATTATCATCAATATTTATACATAAGGCTTTCACAAACTCCATGTAATCCATATAATTTCATATAATCTTGGTAAACAATCTTTAAGAAATGCGGCTGATGTCTCTGCTATATATATGATGCAAGAGGCAAAGGTGGCTTGTTCAAGCCATAAACCTAAGAAATATTTGAACAGGTATTATTTTACTCTGGATTGTGAAGATTTTCTTTCCTTTTGTTTCCTCACTAAACTACATTGCTTAGTACTTAACACCATAACCTTATAGAGACCACTACCTTTACTTATTAGCATTTCTAAAAAATGAAACAACAAATAAAGTGATAACAGAACAAAAGTAGGCACTGAAATATTTATTATATCATAAATTAACATTGTTAAAAAACATGTTAACACAAAATTAACAGACCCTTGAAGAAATACACTAATCGTATTTACTTCTCATAGAGCTGCTTTAGGATTTCAAGAATTTAAACATAAGATGAAAATATCACATAAAGGGTCGCATAAAAATTCAAGTATTAGCACAACTTAAATTACAATCTTAGAGTAAAAAGAAATCATGAAACAAATTTAAGGATTGTAGAAAATACTGCTTCCCAATATGGTTATGAAATGTAACATTCAAGTTAATCAAATATGAAGTCCATTCATGCTTTTTTGAAAATGCTGTCTTGTATAACATGAATAGATGGCCAATTTTCAATTAACTAGGAAAAACAATCACACTTATCATCAAAAATATTGTAAACACAATTCAGGCTGCTTTGAGATCCAGAAGCCATTCTTATAATGCTTTAAGGTCATCTATCATGATTTTTATCATTAACAGAATGCTAAATAATTCAGATTCATTCATAATTTTCTCTTTCCTAGCTATACCAACAGGTGATGATATTCTTCCTGCTCCCCTACTAAAATATTATTTTTTCCCTATCCTCCCCATTCTCTCTGCCCTAACTAGCTTTGTTCGGTTCTCATCACCATCCCTTTGCCTCACATGTAGATGATGACTTCATTCTAAACTTCAATTTCATGCTTCTAAGGGCCCTTCTCTCAGTGCCACTGCCAAACTGATAATTCCAAATACGTATTTTATATGGTCCAGAACCTTTAACAGGTGCTGGCTGCATAGCACACCCTGTTTAAACTTAGCTCATTTTCAATTTGCCATAATCTAACTCAGTTTACTTTCCCAATTTATTGTTCATTACTCCCCCAACAAATGCCCTGTGAAGCAGTCACCAAAACCTGTGTACTAAATTTAACCCAAACACACAGTGCTTATTCTTACCTCTTTCTTCTTGGAACTTACTACAACTAAAATCGTCATCATTATCAACATCAACAGCAAACACATATATTGCTTACTGTGTACCAGGCAATATCATAAATGCTATATACATTTTGACTCACGTAATCTTCACAATTACCATGTGAGGTAGATGCTGTTATTATCATTCATTTTACAGATGGTCCAAAGCAGTCAAATAACTCTTGCAAGGTCACACAGCTAGTAAATAATAGAGCTAGAATTCAAACCAGGCAGTTTGGTTTTAGATTCTACACTCAACCACTATCTGTATGCCTTTCAATTACCAATTACTTCAATGCACTTATTGTCAATAACATCGTTAGCTTTTAGTTATTTCACATATATTACTTTTATCTCTTTAATAAATTATAAAATTATACCAAAAGTTTTGTTTCTTTTAGAGGCCCCTTAATATTAGATATACAGTTAGCCCAAAACAAATATTTCTAAGGGAGACCATTTTATTCGAAGAAAAAATATGAAAGACAAAGATTCAAGAATTATAACTAGTCAAAATGTATAGAACTAAGCTTTCTCTCACCAACAGTCTGCTGAAGCAAGACTTGTCTGTGGTAAGACACTGACAGGGTGAAGACTGGAGTGTGGGTTGGACTGTTTGAGGATGTCTACACAGGAGGGGCTGCAAGACAGCTTTATGCTTGGGGGAAAGATCACACATTCAGAGCCTTTGAAACTATAGTTGCCAAATAAGTACACTTATTTAGTTTGTAGCACAAACTATTTAGTACACCTACTTAGATTATAGTTTGTAAATTATAAAAATAGCAGCATTTCCTAATGATAATCTTACTATCTACATAATATTGGGAATACAGAAACTCATATTAGTTAAATTACTAATCATTCATTAAGTATGGAGGAGGGTGGACAGCACCCCACTAACCCCTCAAAACATTATAGTGCCATTAGTGACTCATCATGCTGGTGACCTGAAGGAAGAGTTAAATAAAGTTCTGAGCATGCTTAAAAACAGAAGAGTCACCTCTCTCACTTTCAAATGGAGCATATAACTTTTTGGGAAAAAATGTCTTACTCATAGAAGTACATATATAAAAATCCCAAGACTAGAAATTTGAATAAAACTGATTTCTTTGAAATAGGGCACTAAGCCAGGCCTTCTATAGTCTAAAGAAGACAAGAGACTCATTCTTCAATTCTACCTCAAATGTCAACTCATCTGTGAAATTTACTTTTCATAATTAATCACTCCTCCTTCTGTACTATAGTAGCATTTTATAAATATCTCTATTGAAATACACGGTATAATAACTATTACTTAGAAAATGTGCTGATCTTGACTTCCAGACTGTTGCCAACCCAAATGTTCCCATCAACAAGGGAACATAAACCAATTTGATATAATCATGCAATTAGTACAACTTGGAAATACAAGAAACTAATTATTAATTTGTGAAACAACATGAACAGTGTTTAAAAACATTATGCTAAACTAAAGAAAGCGGACACAAAAGAATACATACTGTTGTCAAGAACTGGGAAAGATTTGAGATTTCACACAGTGAATAAGCTTATAAGTTTCATGTTTGCTGGCATAAGATATGAGACTGCTGGGTCAGAGACAAAAGACTTTATTACTCAAAGCAATACGATTAGTCAGAGTATCACACTTGCACAGTGAATTGTGTTACAGGAGAGGAATGTGGGAACTTTGGAAATCTGAATCTATTACAATGGGCAGCAAGCTTACCCGACGTTTGCCCCACAGGGATACATTATCTTTAACACACTGCACAATAATAAACCTGGTCTTTTCCCAGGAGGAAGACATTACCTCTACCTCCCAAGGTTATTCACTATACAAACATATTTGGAAAAATGGTCCTGGAACAAAAGCAGTCATTACCACTGTTCACAGACATGCAGAATTGTGATATAGTTGGAGCATTGTCTCCTAATTACTCTATGTTTTCATTCATAAAACATTTCTGGAATAGGCAACATTAGTCTATGGTGGGAAAAAAAAAATCAGAACAATCATTGTTTGGAGCCAGAGGTGACTACATAGAATCAGAAGGGAAATTTCTAGGGTGAAAGGAATATTATATATTTTATATGGGGTGACAGTTACTTCAAAATATTTCATATATATATATATGCATGTATATATATACATATATATATATGCCAAACTCATCAAACTGTACACATAAAAGTGTATTAAATTATGTAAATTATGTATGTATAAAGTGGGTATGTAAATTGTACCCAAATAAAACTGTTATAAAAAGAAAAATATGCTGATCATAACTTCTAGAGTGTTATCATCTACAAGGCAAGGATTGTGTTTTATTCATCTATTTTGCTGATTACTGAGAAGAAATTAGCCAACTGAATATTCTTAGTAAGTGTTCATAATAGTTGGTTGCACTGAATTATTAATATTATTAAAATGGATCTCAAAGTTATATATAAACCTGATGGTAATCATATATCAAAACCACTAATAAATATGCAATGAATAAAGAAAAAGGACTTCAAATACATCACTAAAGAAAATCAGCAAAATATGAAAGGGAGAAAGACAAGAAAGGATCAGAGAAAATCTTGGGTAACAACCACAAAACAAGTAATAAAATGGCAATAAATACATATCTATCAATAATTACTTTGAATGTAAATGGACTAAAGGGTCCAATCAAAAGACAGAGGGTGACAGAATGGTTAAAAAAAACAAGACCCAATTATATGATGCCAATTTTAGACCTAAAAACACCTGCAGATCGAAAGTGATAGGATGGCAAAACATTTGTCATGCAAATGAATATCAAAAGAAAGCCAGAGTATCAACACCTGGACTAGACAAAATACACTTTAAAACAAAGACTATAACAAGAGACAAATAAGGACACTGGATAATAATAAAGGGGACAATCTAACAAAAAGATATAATAATTGTAAATATTTATTCACACAATACAGGACACCCAAATATATAAAACAGTTAATAACAAACACAAAGGAACTAATCAATAATAATACAATAATGGTAGGGGACTTTACCACCCACCTACATCAATGGACGGAACATCAACAAGGAAACAATGGTTTTGAGTGACACACCGGATAATATGGATTTAAGAAACATATTCAGAACATTCCATCCTAAAAGAACCCAGTACACATTCTTTTCAAGTGCACATGGAATTCTCTGTAATAGATCACACAGTAGCCCACAAAATAAACCTCAACAAATTCAAGAAGATCAAAATCATACCATGCATATTTTTTGACCACAATGCTATGAAACTAGACATCAACAAGAAGAAAAACTGTAGAAAGACCACAGCTACATGGAGGTTAAATAACGTTCTATTAACAATGAATGGATCAACCAGGGAATCAAAAAAGAAATTTAAAAAGTACATGGAAACAAATGAAAATGAAAACACAATAGTCCAAAACCTCTAGGATGCAGCAAAAGTCATTCTAATAGGGACGTCTATAGCAATACAGGCCTACATCAGGCCTACATCAGGCCTACATCAAGAATCAAGAAAAAAAATATCAAATAACTAACATTATACCTAAAGGAGCTAGGGGGAAAAATGAAACCTAAAACCAGAAGAAGGAAGGAAATAATAAATATTAGAGCAGAAATAAATAGAGTAGATCAATGAAACCAGAGGTTGGTTCTTAGAAAAAAACAATAAAATTGATAAACCTCTAGTCAGACTTATCAGAAAAAAGAGAAAGGACAGAAATAAATAAAATCACAAATGATAGAGGAGAAATGATGACAAACATGACAGAAATACAATCATAAGAGAATACTATGAAAAATTATATGCCAACAAACTGCACAACCTGGAAGAAATAGAGAAAGTCCTAGAAACATAATCTCCCAAAACTGAAACAGGAGGAAATAGAAACTTGAACAGACCAATAACCAGCAAATAAATTGAATCAGTAATCAAAAAACTCCAAACAAACAAAGGTACAGGTTGGGGTGGCTTCACAGGTGAATTCTACCAAAGATTTTTTTTAAGGTTTATTTATTTATTTTGAGGTGGGGGAGGGACAAGGAGAGAGGAAGACAGAGAATCCCAAGCAGGCTCCGCACTGTCAGCGCAGAGCCCAATGCAGGGCTTGATCCCATGAACCATGAGATCATGACTTGAGCTGAAACCAAAAGTCAGTCGCCTAATTGAGCCATCCAGGCGCCCTCTACCAAACATTTAAGGAAGAGTTAATACCTATACTTCTCAAATTATTCCAAAAAATAGAAAAGGAAGGAAAACTTCCAAATTCATTCTATGAGGCCAGCATTACCCTAATATCAAAATTAGATAAAGACTCCACTAAAAAAGAGGAACACAAGCCAATATCCCAGATGAACATGGATGCAAAAATTCTCAATTAAATACTAGCAAACTCAATCCGAAAATACATTTAAAAAAATCATTCACCAGGATCAAGTGGGATTTATTCCTGGGTTACCCGGGTGGTTCAGTATTTGCAAATCAATCAATGTGACACACCACATTAATAAGAAAAAGGATAAGAACCATATGATCATTTCAATCGATGCAGAAAAAGAATTTGACAAAGTACAACACCAATTCATGATAAAAACCCTAAACAAAGCAGTTTCACAGGGAACATACCTCAACATAATAAGACCATCTATGAAAAACCCACAGCTAATATCATCCTCAAGGAGGGAAAACTGAGAGCTTTTCCTTTATCATCAGGAACAAGACAGGTATATCCACTGTCATCACTGTTATTTAACATAGTACTGGAAGTCCTAGCCACAACAGTCAGACAGCAAAAAGAAATACAAGGCATCCAAATCAGCAAAGAAGAATTAAAACTTTCACTATTTGCAGATGACATAATACTATATATAGAAAACCTGAAAGACTCCATCAAAAAACTGCTAGAACTGATACACATATTCACAGGGTACAAAAGCAATGTACAGAAATCTATTGCATTTCTATACACCAATAATTAAGCAGCAGAAACAGAAATTAAGGAAACAATCCCATTTACAACTGCACTAAAAACAGTAAGATACATAGGAATAAACTTAACCAAAGAGTTTAAAGATTTATACACTAAAAACAATAAAACACTGATGAAAGAAACTGAAGATGAAACAAGGAAATGGAAAAACATTCTATGCCCATGGATTGGAAGAACAAATATTGTTAAACTGTCTGTACTATCCAAAGCAATCTACACATTTAATGTAATCCCTATAAAAATACCACCAGCATTTTTTGCAGAGCTAGAACAAATAATACTAAAATTTGTATGAAATCACAAAAGACCCCGAATAGCCAAAATAATCTTGAAAAAGCAAGGCAAAGCTGGAAGATCACAATTCCAGACTTCAAATTATACCACAAAGATGTAGTGATCAAAACAGTATGGTATTTGGCACAAAAATACAAACATAGATCAACAGAACAGAATAGAAAATCCAGAAATAAACTCACAGCTATACAGTCAATTAATCTATGACAAAGCAGGAAAGAATGTCCAATGGGAAAAAGTCTCTTCAACAAATGGTGTTGAAGCAACAAGCAGAGAATGAAACAGGATGACTTTGTAAGCCATACACAAAAATAAATTCAAAATAGATGAAAGACTTAAATGTGAACCAGGAGACTATAAAAATCTTAGAGGAGAAGATAGGCAATAACCTCTTTGACATCAACTGTAGCAACTTCTTTCTGTATATGTCTCCTGAGGCAAGGGAAACAAAAGCAAACATGAACTATTGGGACTACATCAAAATAAAAAGCTTCTGCACAGTGAAGGAAATAATCAACAAAACTAAAAGCCAACCTACAAAATGGGAGAAGATACTTGGAAATGACTTATCTGATCAAGGGTTAGTATCCAAAATACATAAAGAAATTATCAAACTCAACACTCCAAAACCAAATAATCTAATTAAAAAATTCATAGAAGACATGGAAACAAAGAAGACATACAGATGGCCAACAGACACATGAAAAGATGCTCATTATCACTTATCAACAGGGGAATGCAAATCAAAACTACAATGAGGTATTACTTCACAACCCTTAGAAGAGCTAAAATCAGCAACACAAGAAACAATAGGTGTGGATGTGGAAAAAAAGGAACCCTCTTCCACTGCTGCTGGGAATGCAAACTGATGCACCCACTGTGCAAAATAGTATGGAGTTTCATCTAAAAGTTAAAAAAGAACTACCCAGTCACACTGCTGGGTATTTGCCCAAAGAATATCAAAACATTATTTCAAAGGGATGTATGCACTCCTATGTTTACAGCAGCATTATTTATAATAGCCAAGATATGGAAACATCCCAAGTGTGCATCAACTAATGAATGCATAAAGAAGAGATGGCTTCTTTATCTATTCATCTATATCTATATCTATATCTATATATAGAATATATACATATATATGTATATATATTATATATATTCAATTTTAATGTATAATGGAATATTATTCAGCCATAAAAAGGAATGAAATGTTGCCATTAGCAACAACATGATGGAGCTAGAGTATTATGCTAAGAAAAATAAATCAGTAAGAGAAAAACAAATACCATATGATTTCACTCATATGTGGAGTTTAAGAAACAAAACAAACAAGCAAAGGGAAAAAAATAAGAAGAGAGAGAAGCAAACCAAGAAACAGACTCTTAATTATAGAGAACAATCAGATGGTTACCAGAAGGGAGGTGGGTAGGGGAATGGATTAAATAGGTGATGGGGACTAAGGAGTGCACTTACCACGAATAAGCACAGGGTAAAGTATGGAACTGTTGTATCACTATAATTATACACTTGAAACTAATATAACACTGTATGTTACTTAACTGTAATTAAAATAAAAACTTTAAAAAATGGGCCTCTAAGTATCTTTCTTGTTCTAAGTTGATTTGAAATGCCATTACATTTGAATTTTTGAAATTTCATTTGATTGTGTTTGTTTATAAATATTGATACATATGAATATCAAGAAGCCATCACAAATTTGTATTTAAAAAACAAATTTTCTAAATATTATATTATTTTGATGTAGATTTTTAAATAATGTAGTGAGTTGCTTAAAACCAGGAAAGTTTGTGCTAATCTTAATAAGGTTATATGAAAAAACATTATTTTCCATATCACAAACTTGGCTGACTAGCTCCTTTAGAAATACAATACTACTCCAATAAATCTTTACAATGAATACAGTAGAAAACTACTTGAAATTTGAAAGTTGCAAAGACTTTTTCTTTCACCAACCAATTTAAATTTGGTGAAAATATCTGGGGTCAGGTGATAATTTAGGTTGGCAAAGTCTAAGGAGCAAAAGTAACAACTGTAGTTTCCATTTACAACAGAATTTTAAAACCCTATCTTCTTAATATATACTTTACTGTAGTTTTCCTAATTTATTTTATAAATTATAGCTATTTATTTTATCAAAGAATATTTTAATGTTGGTTAAGGGAATTACTTTGAGAAAGTAAGACAGATGATTTAAATAAAGCTATAAAATGGTTTGCTATCTTAATACATATTAAATTATAAGTGAAAAAATTTATCTTATGCTTACATTCTTATCATGTTATCCTTTATTTTTTTCCTAGTAAAAACTTGGAAAGAAGGAAAGTAATTCCCACATTTGCTAAATGAAACATACAGGAAAACACTGTATTTGCATTCCTAACAAAAATATTGCATTATGCTTGTAGCTCTGATACACAGATAAACCAAATATTTTTGGCTCAGGTCTTAGAGACTATGCCAACGTCTAATTCAGGGATAGATATTTCCTCATTTTGTAGGTAAACTCTCATATTCCATGATGTATTTACCATTTACACATCCCTCTAATTATCCACAAATTCAACAATTGTTCTGATTAAATATTCATTAACAGTAATATGGGGAAAGTGGAAGCAAAACTCTTTACAAAAGCCATCAGGACCCAAAAATCATTAATAATGCAAATTAAACTGAAATGCCAATATTTATAATATTGATATTTCATCACTATATAATAAAGTCAACTTTCCATTATAAGCTCAGAAGCTATTTGATGACTGATATAAGACATTATTGGCTGAAAAAAACAGAATAAGACCTATAAATACAGAGAACAAACATGGTTGCCAGAGGGGAGAGGGTAGGAGATAGGCAAATGGGTGAAGGGGAGTGGAAATACAAGCTTCCAGTTATGGGAATGATAAGTCACCAGAATAAAAGGCACAGCATAGGAAATATGGTCAGTGATATTGCAATAGCATTGTACGGTGATAGATGGTATCTACACTTGTGAGCACAGCATAACATACAAAGAACTTGAATCACCATGTTGTATACCGGAAACTACTGTGGCATTGTATGTCAACTATACTCTAAAAAATTTTTAATTGGAATATTTCCAATAACTGAATCAGTCCACACACTTCTGGTACGTATGCCATGTTCTCACAAGACTTTGTTAAGTCATGGTAGCTATGACTTCAAAAATCAAATGATAAAACTGCCATCACATACCATAAATATAATCACCTACACCCCTACCCCCTTGATTAGGTTGATTCATACCAAATTTCTGATAGTTGATAGATTTTGACCTGCAAAAATGGTAATTTCATCTGATTGAACATAATATAAAGTCAAAGTACAAAAATGGAAGTAATTGCTATTGAACACTGCACTCAAAATGCAATATTCCTACAATATATGTACACAGAGGAGATTGAAATTTTCTACTTTCTCTCTTGAGCACTAATAATAAAACTATTGAGTAAATACTCTAGATCCAAGTGTCTATATTACCTCTATTTCCTAACCCACTTTATACCACAAAGTCCAAGGAAGGAGAAATCCATGAGAGTGTTACTGCTTTGTTTTGTTTTTTTCTCACTCAATTCTTAATGGTTACTGGGTTAAAACATAAATTGCTTTTTCCCAAGACAGCACAAATGATTTTTTTGTTCAGATTACTAAATTTATTTCCCCAGTGTACATCTTCCCTAAATTATCAAGTCTCCTTTCAGACTCGATATACATATCTGTACCTTGAAAGAAGATGTCAGTGAGAGAGAATTCTGACACCAAAATACAAGTAAGATGTTATTAAGTGACTTGAATACACCACAACCTATGCTTTCTTTGAATACTTTTGAATGACTATTTTCAGGCTTGTCAATTACCCAAAGGTAAATAAACCTCTATGGGTACAAGTTCAATAATTAAAATATTTTCCCTCAGTGATATGCTACCAATGGCCAGAGAGTTTCACAGTTTGTGATAACATGCTTAGTGACAACAAGAATTAATTACAATCCTGAAGAAAGTTTTCTGCAATTGCAAATGCCAAAGGTAAACACGTGAAAAAGAAGTGTTTAAAAACTCAAATAAGCAATACTTTTTTTAGGTATCAGAACCCAGCTTACCCTAGAGAATGCTTTCAAAATTTACCAGGAAGAACATTATTTTTCCCTACAGGAATCTCTGAGCTCTATATGGATTTTTACAGTTGAATTGTTTTTTGCTCACATTCTTTCACACTAAAGTCCTATATTTCCATTGCTCAAAATAGACACCTTCTGCCCTGGACTAGAGTCAATAATCAAAAGAGGAAAAGAAAGAATGTTGGAGTATGAATGGCACAATGAGGGCACAAGAGGGGAGACCTTGCATCAATAGTCGATGTGTTTTTCTCTCATTGTGTTTTAGGTCTGATCCTTATCATACCAACCAGACGGAAAACTTCTCAAGGTCAAGGATTGTATCTTATAATCCCCTCATGTTTGGACCAGAACTGAACCTGAAGCAGGTACTCAATACATGCTTGTCCAATGACTGAAAATGTAAATCATAAAGAGACTATAAAAAATAATAGCAATAAAATATAGAGTATCTAGCAAGCAATGTTATTCAGTAAAAATGATTTTCCTTCTCTGGATGAATTTTTTCTTGAGTAAATTGGTAAAAAAAGTTAGGTTCGTCTTCACAAAATGTGCTTGGAATACCGTGGCCTCCTATATTGCCCGTAGTAAGGATGAGTTAATTCTTGTGGCTTGGATATTCATTTTTGATAACTCACTGTATAAAATTGCTTATGACCTGAAATGTTCATAAGATATATTTTTATTGACAACTTATAAATATTTTTATTTCCAAGTTATAAATAAATGTGAGACACTCACATCATTGTATGTCTGTATGTATTTTAAGTTACAAAAAAAGTCACTATCCTTCAAATCACATCCAAGTTAATACATTAATGGTAATTTATCATTGACAGTTTTATCAAAAGGTAACTGTTCCTCACTATTGGTCATCTTTCTTCAAAATCTATAGTTAATTTAAACTCACAAAATGTATCTAAAGTTTTCTATTATAAAGAAAAATTGTTTGTCATAGTTGTCATAGATACTATTACTTATTTAGCAAAACGGTTAAATTTTTGGCATCTGAACATTAAATGTACTTCTGATCAAAAGCCCCCGCACCTTTTGTTTACCAGTTGAATCACTGAAACAGCAATCTATTATAATTAGGTAGATATGTTGATCAGAGTTTGAGTGAGTAATAAAAAGGTATTTGGAACAGACTTGAAAACAAAATATGAGGGGCCATTCAAGATAGTTACTACACCAGTATATTTTCAGTGATCTGTAATATATCTAATCTATAGAAAAAAATGTCTTTCATAACATATATGCCATCTATACGTGCTATATGTTATGTGTTTGCCCTGTAGGGTATGCATGTTGACGGTGCTAAACAATGACGAAATGTAGCTTATTGTTTGACGTATCACCATGTCCTGTACTAGGGATATAGTATAAGGATCCTATATTAGGGGTTGAAATATTGAAATCCCACCCATCTATCAATAATACTCCTAGGCACCTCAGTCCTCAGGACATGGCAACTGCACCCCCAAACAAGATACAGGTCATCTGGAGATTAAACCACTTACAGGTGATGCAAGGAAACTCAAGTACTTATCTGCTTAGCTGAAGGTTGAAACATTAACTTCCTCAGAGACTTATTTGCTGATCTCCTTAACAAGAAAGTTTTAAGTGTTCATAGCAAGCACCATATACCTCTCCTCTGTGGCATTTGCTTCAAATATAATTTTATATTTACTTGTGTGATTCTTTTGTTAATGTCTAGTCACTTGTGTTGACCTTAAGCTCTCTGAGACCAACTAACGTGTCCTATTTTTGTGTGCAAGTAAGGGTCATGATTGTATCACTTCAGTTCAAAAAATGCTGGGCATGTAAGAGACAGACAATGAATACTGATGTTAAATCTGTTGAATGAATGGAACACAGGTAAACACTGAACACTAGAAATGTAAACTAAATCATGGCATACATATATAGTTAATATCATGAGACACAAGTGCTCACCAACTTGGAAAACTGATAATAGAACCCTTCATATTTTCAATATTCAAGAGGTAAGTAGTTGGTGGAAGGCATTGAAAAGACGGCTGAGGAACTATGAGAACAGTCAGCACTTAGGACAGGGTTATGAAGGAAGTCTAAGAGGAAAAATATATATAAGAATGAAAGCTGTGCAGGGATAAGTACCAAGGCTAAGTAGGTGGGAAAGTGGAGTGGGGCCACCAAATTTGGAGATTGGAGATAACTACACAGTTTAAGCAGAAAGAATTTAAAGGTGATAGAAACAGAATTGAAACAGAAATGAGAAAATGGGGACAGTGAGAATGGACCATCATGTTTTATCTTCCTCAAAAATCAGTAACAAAGAAAATGGAGAAATAAAGCCATTATGTAGAGGTATAGGACTTTTAAACTGCCTAAGGGACTAGGAGACATATTCATGGACACACATACATACATAATAAACACACACACACACACACACACACACACACACACACACACACACACCACATCATGTCATTGAAGCTTTGTGTAAACTCCATCTCGGTATCTTTTTGAGGGGAGAGGGAAGAAGGGAAATTAGGAACAATTTGATGGACAGTAGGAAGAGCTCTGTGATTCAGATGTGACAACATTTAGTTTTGGAACTGATTATTCACCATACCAAATCACATCCCTCCTTCTGAGTTCTTATGGGTTCCTTTCCTTTAATCATCACTAGGATGTCAAATTAGGTAATCATGGAACAAATTTATGTCTCTAAATCTCCTCTGAGCCCTTCTTAACTTTCATTTAATTTGTGTGCTTCTAATAACATGGTAATTGCGAATTTCTACGTTCTTAAGTATTTACCTTATATCTGATATGCACATTTCAATTAGTGGTGTTACACGTATTGAATTGAATGTGTGCTCTTCATTCATAATAGAATATTTTGTGTCTGACTTGCAATAGTGAGGAATAATTTTGGATATAATGATTTTTTTTTTACTTCAGCCTTTTTTTTTACTTCTCTTTAACAAAAAGTTATAATTACCATCTGTTAAAAGCTATAATGAAATAAATGCAGCTATACAAATAATGCATCTTTGTTCCCCTAAATATTATGTGGAAAATCAATCAATATCTAAATTTGAGGCATTTTATGATTACATTTTGCAAATGAGCTCCAGGAAATAACACATTTCAAGTCTGAGTTGGACTATGTGTGTCCCACACACTTTAACTCTTTGTCTTGGGAGACATTCAGATTCACATAATTAATTACAAGGATTTAGGGAGGTTATTGTCTTTGACTTGTAAATATGGCCAACAGAAGCCCAGCAGATCTTAGCTATGTGTATTTTAGATGGGAGAATAATCATGGTCCCTTTATTCAGTCACTTTGATCTGCTGCCCTGAGGCCATTGCTAGTGATTTTGATTAAGTCAGAAAAGTAGGGAAGTCAAAAAATAGGATCCCACTGATATTACATATGCCTGAAATTGGCAACTGGAGGCTTTGTACAATTAGCCTTATGTATTGCTAAGCATTGGAATAATATAAGGAGTAGCCACTGCACTCTATTTCACTGAGCTGATCCTGGGTTCTAAAACTTCTCACTGATTCTCCCTTACCACCCTTCTTTTAACCCTGACATATTTCCATCCCTTAATCTTCTCTAACTGCCTGCTCTCCCAAACAAAAGGCCAATACCCTGTACCTATAAACAGGCAAATCTGTCACCACATGGGCTCCTTTTGTTATTCCCAACCGCCTTCTGCTGGAGGGAGAGGCAAGAGGACAGACCTTAGTGGTCCCCCAGAGGGACCTGGGTGAGAATCCCAGTCCAGTCACTTCCTAGCTCTGAAAACTTAAGGAAGTTATTTATAAAAGTCTATTATTCATGAGTTAAGGATTAATCTATTAATTATTAATAGCTTAAGAAGTTATTTTTAAAACCAAACTTGCTGTACTGTGTGATTTACATGAAGCAGGGTATACCAAAAGTTAAATGAATAGAGAAGTAATTCAATAATCCTACTTTTCTTCTTTTCCCTGGTGTCTTTTTAAAGTTACCCCAAATCATTTAACTGTCCTTACTGGTAATGCTTTCCATTTCTATGTCTAATTACATCAATATTAATATCTATATCTATATAGTATTATATTATATATAATATATATAATTAGATATATATTAACTATATATCTATATCTAATATTATATGTGTGTATATATATAAGTTAGGATCATGTGTATGTATATGTATGTATATCATGATGGTTTGACTTACAATTTTTTGGCTTCATAGTAGTACAAAAGAAATACATATTCAGTAGAAACCATACTTTGAATTTCAATCCTTTCCTGGGCTAGCAATATGCAATACAGTACTCTCTTGTAATGCCTGGGAGCGGCAGTAAGTTTCAGCTCCTAGTCAGCCACTTGATCATGAGGATAAACAACCAATACACTTATTCTGTTTTTCATTTTCAGTATAGAATTCAACAAATTACATGAGCTATTTAACACTTCATTATAAAATAGACTTTGTGTTAGATGATTTTGCCTAACTGTAGCCTAATCTAAGTGTTCTGAGGATGTTTAAGGTAGGCTAGGCTAAGCTATGATGTTCCATACGTAAGGCATATTAAATGCATTTTTCCATTTATGATATTTTCAACTTATGATGAGTTTATATGTGTGTGTTTGTATGTGTGTGTGTGTGTGTGTGTGTGTACACATATGTCCTCTGCTATAATCTCCATTGCAGTGTTGGTTAGTTCACATACTTCCCTAGACTAATTTCATCTGCATCGTATCATTCCATTCCCTCATTCCCTGGTCCAGGACTTGGAGATTTCTCAGCCATTCCATAATGACTGGATTTTCCTGAGCTCTCATGTATATTGCCAGCCAAGCTCAGTGCTATATTGGAAAATGTCTTAATTAAGTTATAATGTCCCATATACCCTCTGTCTCCTTAGAAGAGAATAATTTAACATTTAAAATCTAAGTTCTAAAAACTATTAATACAATGCAACTTGACTGACAGAATAATATAAATTTAAGGCCAAAAGTAAAAATAATTAAAAAGGATATGTAGGAAAAACATTAAATGCATTTCACCAAACCTTGCTTGGAAACTAGGAATTTCTTTACGGAAAAAGTTAACAACAACAAAAACAATAACAATGAAAGGATAAAAATGGATAAAAAAGGATTAAAAAAAAAAACCTCCTTCAAGATGGTGCCCCAAAGTATATATGAATTATTTTTTTGATTAATAGGAAACATTTCAATTGACAATACCATAAGCCCCCACACAAACATAATAGTAGCTACGTCTCTTTCTAAATTCTCCACTAAACACCCCCTTGTATATTTTATCTCACACTGTCTCCTAGAACGTTTATTTAAACTTTTGTAACATGTCATATATGGAAAGCAAAACACACAGCCATGTCCTTGAAGGTGACCTTGTTCCAGGTATCGCCCTATGGTTTTAGAGAAGTTTTCTCTCCCAAGTCAGTGCCTTTCGTTGACAGAATTGGCTTTTGCCTATTGAGACCTGCCACCAATCAGTGACCAGAACGAACTCAGAACTCAGAAGCTTTCCATCACTGACAGAAATCAGAGAATAATGTAAAAATAGCATTACTATACACTTAGGATTTGATGAGGCTTCCTAGAACTGACAGGATTAGAATGATCATGGCACAAAGTTTGTTTTCATGCAACAATATTGTGAAAATGGCAGAACCTCATGGAAAATAATAAACCACTAGGAATAACTATTGTCCGATGCTAACTGATGTTCATGTGTTTATGGTGTGATCACGGTATTTGTATTTTCTTCTTTTAAGGATTATAGAACATTATATTTGTCATTAAATATTATACAGTCTTACATGAAGAGACTAAATTCTGTAGGGTCAAACTGCACATAAAGAATGATGTTTTTACAATAGCAAATTTACTCTCCAATACTATCTGAAGAAAGATATAGACAGACATGATTATAGTAACAAATAGAGATTATGTTCAAAAATTAATAATATAATCTTCACGATAAGTATTGTTTTAATTACTATTCATTTGCCATCCACAGCCCTCACCCCAATAAGATAATTCCCCATTTTTCTCTGTCCTGATAAGGAATTCATTCCTTAAAATCTCTTCATTTTGACCATCTAGGGTAAATTTTATTCTCCCAAAAGGACCCCAAGTGAAACACTATCATTTAGAGACAAAATAAGTATCAATGAAATGTCCTACCACATACTTCTACCTTTTTTGACCACAATGCATTTCACATTATGACTATAAAATTCATTCTTGAAAACAATGGTATCCATCATCTCCATTTTCACTTCATGGCTGAATATACACTACTATAACTTAAACATTTGTGCTCTGCAATTTTACTAGATAGACAGCATATCCTAATGAGCCCTGCAAGACTTAGGACTTACAGTTGATCAGTGCTTATGACAAAAAGAACCATAGGAATCGGTCACTGATACAGCATGCTGTGGAACGGAGATAAAATTTGAAATAGGAAACTTGGAGATGGAATCCCAGGAATGCTACTTTTTAGCTTGTACACGTGATCACGCACAAATCAGTTTACTTAGCTTTTGTTTCTTCACTTGTTAAATGGAGTAAGTAAAAACTGATTTTTATAGGATTGTTGTAAGGATAAAAACAGTCCTTGAACATTATCAGTATTTTATGAAAAAGCAAAGTAATATGCTCAGCATTGTTGTTATCGTATATTTAAAGCAAAGATGGTATAAATACTTACTATTAATATACATAAGCTATAAGGCCAGCAATAAAATACTAGGTATTGAGATGCTTCTGTTTTCACACAATGATCAGCTTAAAATCAAAATGGTTTGGAGAAGCTGCAAATAAGTTATTCCTGGAAAGTCACTTGTGAGAAGGAAAATACTCCTCATCCATCCATCACACTCACCCATGTCAGACAAAGTCCTGTGTTTAGACAACTCTTGTTCTTCTATACCACTGATTTATTCATTCACTAAACAAATATCCATTGAGAGCCTTTTATGCTCCAGACACTCTTCTAAGTTTTGGGGGACAGAGTAATGAACAATAAATACCATCGACGTATCTTGGCATCAACAATGCGATCTCTCAGAATTTGGTGTGCATTTCTTTTGTTCAAATATTCCTCTCTTGTTCTTATATTTTTTAACTTGTATGTCAGGCCAGCTGCTGGACTGTGAGTCTTGCTCAAAGAGTTAGCACATAAGGTCCCATTGATACGTTTAACATTTATACTATAAAAAACAACAGAATTTTATACAGAAATTGAAACTAACCATCTGGCCCATGTAATTAGTGTTTCTAGAAAATTATGGAATACTACCAAACTACATAAAAGTTATTCTTAAACCTCACATCACTTTGACTACGGAATAAAATCCCTGAACATTGTACAAATGAAAAACCTAAAACCTAACATTCATTTACTCATTAATTATTTCTTTGGACAAAAATTGCTAAGCTGTCCCAGTCTTTAGAATGAGTTTCCTAGGGATCCCTGCATAATTAAATACATAAAACAATACCATTCATGAAGAGAATCTAGATTTACTGAATGATTTCTGACTCTATTTTTATACTAGGGAATGATAAAGAGTGTTTATGAATGAGTGTCTATTTGGGGGGACTGAGATATTACACATGGATCAATTAGTAAAGCTGGTATTAAATATATCAGTATCATATTTTCTCAGTAAAGTACTACTGGGTGCTTATTAGAAAATCACAACCTAGAAATGCATCCTAAGTACCTTTTGAACTACAAAATGAGGTATAAAAAGGTATAGTAGAGAGAGCTGTTATGTTCCTAGAGACTTCCAAAGTGATAAACTAGCTGGACTAGTGAAAGGGGTAAAGAAGATATTCTCATGAAAGTTAAATAACACAGTGAAACAGTCCAGACCAAATATTCACATAGGAGAAGTTCTGATAATAAGGTGGTACTATACTGTGAAGATGAATGGTTTATCATGATTCCTTTGGAAAATGAAGTACACATTTGGTAAAACTTCACAGGTTTCATATCTAATGTTCTTCTACTATTTTTAGACCCACTAGAGCCCTACATTTTTGATAAAAATAAAAAGTGGCTTGGAAATGTTCATTTGTTAACTAGGCATGGAGAAGTATATGGCACTTTTTTGTTTTTTAATTAAGAAGCAGATCCCTTTTAAAAAATAATTGGAAAAGGCAACTCTTTCACCATAGATTTACACTTTTACCATAGATAAGAGTGCAGTCCATTTTTTTCATACATTCACACATTCAACAAATATTAATTGAATGGCACTCTAGTCCTTAGCATTAAGAATATGATAGGAATAGACTTAAATTAACCAACTCTCAAAAGAAACAAAATAAAATGGAAAGAGATTTAGAAAATAAGAAATATGAATAAAAACTATGAGATATCACCTCACACCTGTCAGAATGGCTAAAATTAGCAACACAGGAAACAATAGGTGTTGATGAGGATGCAGAGAAAGGGGAACCTTCTTACACTGTTGACAGGAATGCAAACTCATGCAGCCACTCTGGAAAACAGTGGGGAGGTTCCTCAAAAAGTTAAAAATATACCTATTCTATGCCCCAGCAACTGTACTGCTAGATATTTATGCAAAGGATACAAAAATACTGATTCTGAGGGACAGATGCACCCTCATGTTTATAGCCGCATTATTATCAATAGCCAAATTATGGAATTATGGAAAGAGCTCAAATGTCCATTGACTGATTGATTAATGGATAAAATACACACACACACACACACACACACACACACACACACATTGTGGTATCTATCTATGTATCTATGTATGTATGTATCTATCTATATATCGTGATATATATTATCCGACCAAAAATGTCAATAGTTCTGAGACTGAGAAACCCTCTTAGAATATCTAAATAAATATAGTGGAATATTACTCAGCCATAAAAAATAATGAAATCTCACTATTTGCAATGCCATGGATTGAGCTAGAGTGTATTATGCTAAGTGAAATAAGTCAAAGAAAAATAGCATATGACTTCATTCATATGTGTAATTTAAGAAACAAAACATATTGGAGGGGGGTGGAAAAAGAGGGAGGGAAACCATAAAAGAGACTCTTTACAGAACCAACTGAGAGTCGCTGGAGGGAAGGTGGGTGAGGGATGGGCTAAATAGGTGATGGGCATTAAGGAGGTGCACTTGTTGCTATGGGCACTGAGTGTTAAATGTAAGAGATGAATCACTAAATTCTACTCCTGAAACTAATATTATACTATATGTTAACTAACTAGAATTTAAATAAAAGTTTGAAACAAAACAAGCAAATAGAACAACATTCATGAGGCTGAATAAAGAAATGAAGAAATTAGCTTCACAGTCAACCAGATGGTACATCAGGTTTTGCTTGGCAGAAACTTTCCAAATGCAATATCTAAAATATTGATAAGCCAATAAAATAATTTGGAAGAAAATACTTTTAACATATTATCCCCAAGAGATATATTTGTTTCCTGAAAAAGGTTAGTAAAAAAGCTGAAATTATTGAGATAAACCTTGAGCAAAATGATTTTTCGATGCATGACTCAGGAAAATTACAACTTTTTAGTTTCTATTAGTCATCATTTAAAACAGTTGTTCTCAGTTAGGGGTGGTCTGCCCCCTGTTCCGCAGGAGACGTTTGACAATATCAAGAGATACTTTGGTTTGCACAACTGGGGAAAGGGGTTCTATTGGCATCTTGTGGGTAGAAGCCAGGGATACTATGAAACATCCTACAATGTCAGGTCATTGACCTACAAGTCAGCCCCCACAGCAAAGAATTATCTGATCAAAAATGTCAATAGTTCTGAGATTGAGCAACCCTCTTAAAATATCTAAACGGTGATGAAAAGCCAAAGAAAAAGTGCTCTAAAGAATTCCAAGCCAACTGAACTTGCATAAATCCTCTGAAAGGTTTAACTGGTATTTTGTTTTCAATCACCAAAAATCTTACCTTTAAAATAAGAAGCACTGGGTGTTGTATGGAAACCAATTTGACAATAAATTTCATATATTGAAAAATAAATAAATAAAATAAAAAAAAAAACTGAGAACAAACTGAAGGTTGATGGGGGGTGGGAGGGAGGGGAGGGTGGGTGATGGTTATTGAGGAGGGCACCTTTTGGGATGAGCACTGGGTGTTGTATGGAAACCAATTTGACAATAAATTTCATATATTGGGAAAAAAAATAAAATCAGACTAGTAAACCAAGTCAAGCAAGTTTTTTCACAGTCCAAAATTCACTTATAAATAAACTGGTGTTTCATTGAATTAGACTTCAGAGTAGTATGCAACAAAAGTATGCATCCCAGTGCACTTGCCAAAATCTACAATTTGATTTATGACTGGTGCATCTAGAACACCAGTCATAGATGGTGTTAGTCATAGACTATCTAGAACATAGTTCATAGTCTCTTCTTGGGAGCAAATTTGAGTTCCAGTAGAGTCACTAATGATAAAAAAAAATTTTTATATTTATATGCACATAACCTTTAAAGTATGTGTACCTGTGACATATTACAATGACTACTACATGATATGTTCAAGAAGGATTTTGTCATCACTAGACACAACCAGCTGAAGATTAGTCAAGATATTATTATGTATTTGATTCAGAAAATCAAGACTTGACTCTATCTTTGATAGTATTGAATATACAAGTGTCAATTAAATATTATTACAATTATAGTCAACTTAAATGAACAATTCCTTATCACTGCCTATGCAGAGGATGTAGCATAGATATAATTCATGTCTAGTTACAACCAAGAATTCATGCATATGCATAAGACATACAAACAATATTCGGCTGCTTGAATTTTGTTTAACAAACACATAGTCATACAAGGCACAAGTCTTGTAAGAGCTTTGAAAATATTAACTCATTTAACCCTTATGTCAATCCTATAAATTAGATGCTATTATAATTTCTATATTTATAGATGAGGGAACTGAGATACAAAGAGGTTAATTCTCACACTCATGCCATTATAACCTAATTATATCTTGCCTACATTAATTGTCAACTGATTTTCTGCAACCCCCCCCCCACCAATCTTTCTCCTTCCAATCCATATTCTACACTGATGCCAGAGCCATTTTTCAGTACCATATCTACACATTAATTTCTCTGCTCAAAAATCTCCAGTGGACCCTGATTTCTTACTGGATTATTATGATTAAAAATAAGCAATAGTAATCTTAGCAATAATAGCTAATAGTTTTCTCGTGCTTTATGGATAAAGCCCTGCATTAAGCACTTTACATGTATTACCCTATTTAAATCCAGCTGTTGTGGTATGGAATACAGGGTCTGCCACAGTCTGACCCATATCTACACCTTTTTCCATGCTTCTGTGCCTTTATATAGATTGATTCCTTCCTTTAGTGACTCTCTCTTTTTTTTCTGGTGCAGTCCTACTCATCAGCTCCCCCATAGCTAGGCATTCTATTCTTTGGGTTCATAATGTATCTCAAATATACACTGCACTGACCATGTCATATTATAAAATCTATTGTTCATACATCTGTCTTCTTTATCAGTGTTTCAGAAACTCATTCCAGATTCATTTATGTTCCTGACACATAAAAGGTACTAAACAAACTTATTGAATATATGTCTCAGGAAATCAGAGAAAGAAATTGGGTGTTTGTTGTCAATGTTGAGCAGCAAGAAAATCCATATCTACTTCTCTGATCAAATCAAAAGATTTTGTGCATGAGGTGAAATTTCAGGAGTCATTTAAAGGACAGAAGAAAAAATACTGGCAGATTTGAGAGAGAGAGTATTTCTGTTTTCAAAGTGATGCTTGGTAAGCAGAATGAGTATACAAAAGAAAGCATCAGGATACCCTCCCTTAGATAAAAGAAAACTAAAGTATAAAATAAGAGATTATTAAAACAGTTCAACACACTCAGATAAAATTTTCCATATGCAAAATAAAGATCTCTGATGGGATAGGTGATGGGGAGACATACAGGAGAAAAGTGGCTTCAAGTTGGAAGTGACCTCATCATACATGAAGTTTTGAAACACTTTTATGCAAACCTTCTTACTCAAAACTTTTAATTTTGACTCTTGATTATTAATATGCATTTCTTATCTTCCCAAATAGGAAACAAAGCCCTGTTCATCATAGTACCTTGCATTCTATCAAGTGCAGTGTCTGACACACAATTAATGCCCAGAAAGAGTTTGCTAATTGAATAGAAATCACAAGTGAAGTTTATGAAGAGGTAGTAGAAAATATGTTGGAGCTATATGGAATGTAAGAAATATAAAATTACTGTGTATTTTAAATTATAATGATTTATTAATAAGATACAGTCTCGGAAAAGACAGTAATGTTTCTTGAAACTGTTCTCACTTCAACTTTCCCTGCAATAATGTACTTTAATATTTCTAGCACACATTTTCTGGTGCTATTCTGTTGATGTATCCCACATTCCCTGAAAAAATCAAATGCACAAGATATTGCTGACCCACAACAGACAAAGCAGTGAGTGAACTCAGTCGAGAATCAAATTACTATCTGAACTCCTAAGAAATAAGTTACATAAAAATATACAGATCATGCGCAATAGTCCTAAATTAAAATATTAACACAACATAATAGAATTGGTCCGTAAGTATGTATCCAATATAAATAAGTTGAACATTATTTACCTTTAAAGATGACAGGAAGAGGGGCGCCTGGGTGGCTCAGTCAGTTAAATGTGTGACTTCGGCTCAGGTCACAATCTCACGGTTCGTGGGTTCAAGCCCTGCATCGAGCTGTGCTGACAGCTCGGAGCCTGGAGCCTGCTTCGTATTCTGTGTCTCCCTCTCTCTCTGCCCCTCCCCTGTTCACATCCTGTCTCTCCCTCTTTCTCTCAAAAATAAGTAAATATTTAAAAAAATTTTAAAGATGAAGATATTTTCACCATGTATGTATTCTACGTGAGAGACTCATAAATTTATTACTGACTCTCAGTTGTTCAATAGGAGCAATTAAAGCAATATTTGCTTTCAAAATTTCAGTAGTCATCTCCAGTAGAATCCTCAGAAAAAGATAAACTAAAAGTGAGTTTTTAGATAACAATCAGGAAAAGTAATTCCATGAGTTGTCTTCTCTTTTCATACAAGTAGAATCCTTGTAGTCTTCAATAGTGACTTCAAGACCGGCCCCATATCAATAATATCTAACATCTAAAATCATAAAGGTTTTCCCAGGCACCTATTTTTTTTACCTTATAATCTAATTTTAAGAAAGCTATATTGAGGTATGTGTTGGGGGGAGGAACTTTTAAAACGTATTTCATGCTCTGTCCAGTCAAGTTAGTGTCCATCAGTCCGTGTCCATCAAAACACACTCTGGATTCATTAGGTCCATCATCTCTATTTCAAAGGATGGAAATGCAATAAATGGATTAAAAGCATACACCTCTGAGAACTGGCAGCCTGGGGGAGGATAAAAGCCCCTACAAAAAAACCTTGATTCTATTTTTCTAACATAAATGAAAAGGCAGAATGAAAAGGTGACTCTCTAAGAAAACAGGAATACAGGGAACATCCACTATGACTCTCTGGAAACTCCAGGTTGTGGCTCATTGTAGTCAATGTCCATGGCTGATATACTAACAGTGAACTACCTGCTGGGATGCTATTTTCCAAGAATGGTGACAGGTCTGTACCGAAACAGCCACAGTATATCACCTATTCCCTGGAATGCAATCTCCAAAGGAATAACTATGGTGACTAAATTTAATGAGCTAAAAACTTGTTAAGACTCGAAGACAGGACAGGACACACAGTAGGTGCTCAATAACCAGTGTAGTTTATTTATATAACACCTTTGGCTCAAATAGCAGTATGTACTGAAGATTTTAGACACTCTGAGAAATTAATGACTTTCCATGATGACTTTTTTTTTTAAGAAAATTCATCAAAATTGGGTAAGCTGACTTTTTTTAATGGAATGGTTAAAACCTTCCCTAGGTTTCTGAGATAAGTCCTAGCGGAGAGAAAAAAGAAAGTTTGAATCAAATATAGTACGATATATAAAAGGTGAGGTAGAAGAGGTGTGAAGAGGATATAAATATATTGCATGAGCCACAAGCATGAGCTGTTTGTTTTTCAAAATACTAATAATATATGGGCATGTGAAACTATTAACAAAAATATAGCTATAGGAAAAAGTCCAGCTGTATCTTAAATATTTTCTAAATATTGCCTTTGGTATTAAAAATGTCACAACTTGAATTTTAATAAAATAGTGCATATAGTATAGATGCCAATGAAACCAAGTCAAACTAGGCTGCACTCTAACTAAAAGGTTGAGATCATTCAGTATCCTCTGTTACAAAATAGGAATGTAAAGCCATTTCATTCACAAGAACCCTGCAGAAAACCAAAATAAATTAACAGAGTTGGGCAATCAATAAGCTCTTAATTTTGTCCTCTCTTCATGCCTGTGACATTCACTGGATTTTTAATCTGCTAGCATGCATTTTGTGCTTATAAGATACTAGGTCTATATTAGAGAGCCTTAAAATTTCCTCACTAAAAGTATCATCTAGGCCACCACCTACAGTGATTCAGGTTCCTCACTGCAGGGAGGCATGAAGGAAAGAGAGAAGAGAGGTGAAATCTACCCCATGTTCTGCTCATGCACCCCAACATGGGCCACAGCTTTATGAAGGATGAAAATAATATTTTCTACTTCATATCAAAGTACGATATGAACTCATTGTGACCCTGTGCACTGCTATGAATTCATAAATGGGCACTCTGTCATAGTAATTCCATTACAGGCTTTGAACCAGGTCATTTTTTGGATTTAAATCCAAATGTCATCTCTTATTATGAGTGTGGCCTTATCCAAGTTACTCACCCCTCTAACCTGTCTTCTACATGCAAAATGGGAATAGTATCATCCACCATGCAGGGCTTCTGTGAGAGTTGCAGATCTTGAATGGCCAGAAGATATCATTTTATGTTCATATGTTCAATATTTGGTAGATACTATTATTACTAACTCCACAATTCTGCGATAGAAACTTTATTTAACTAAACTAAATTCCAGTCTATTATGGTTAAATCTTATACGGTGTGTATTCAGTGTTTATTAAGTCACAGGCTAATAGTAAAGGTAACATCAAAGAGTATTTATGCCAAGAATACAGTTATTAAATATGAAATATCTAAGATAACTCAGGAATTTGGGGAAAAGGTGGCCCCATCCCCAGATTCTGATTCAATGATCCAAAATGAAGGTCAGGATTCTGCAGCAGAATATTCCAGAAAATTCTGACACAAGGAAACCACACTTTGCAAAACTATGACACATATAGAGAATATTGTTATCTTCAATTTAGCCCATAATAACTGATAAATTATCCAATATCTAAAAAAACTGTCTATATATACAAATGTAAACCATAGGCACAGAATTGGGTTGTTGACCACCACGTCTACATGAAAATGGCCAATCTATTTAAGGATTGATCCCATCACAGTGTAATTATATCATGAGTACAGGTTATGGGGTCAAAAAATATATATTTACTGACATACCTATTTCCTATAAAATTTAATTCTAATGTAACAAAGTCAGTAGAATCAAATTCTTTAAATACTTTGTCTCATTTTCTTGCCAATAAACTTTCCTCCAGAGAGGAGAAAAATAACCTGTCTTTTTGCCAACTCATTCTTAAGGCATTTACATGCTTACAAGCTAAGTGACCCTTATTGCTAACTATATTTACCTATTATGGGTGATGATTCGACTTAGAAATTTAACATGCTCCTTTAAACATGCTAAACATCTCTAAAATTACATTTTCAACGTTACGCCTTCAAATTGTTCCTAGTTACACAATTATCTTTAGCTAAGTGTAAAATTTTTGTAATTGTGTCACTTTCCCACCATTTATCTTTAAGGTAAGGGACAAAAAGCATTTCTGAACTATTTTGTTCTGTGTTTTTGTAAAGCCACTTTGGAATCCTAAAAGATAAAAAGAGTATATCTCTGAGACTAGATGGATAGGAAATAATAATTCAAATTTGGCTTGGCTTGGAAATGTCACCACCTCAGAAGGCAAACCATGCCAGCAATATTTACCTATGGATCTCACATAAATTCCAAATCTGAATACTATCATGACACTGACCAAGATAATGGGCTTTAAGGAGATACCATTCCTTATTCCCAATCTTAACTTTAATGCTATATTGTTTCATAAGGAGAGGAACTTCACATACATGAGCTCCGTGAATCCCACAAAGGGTTCTTACTGAGAACACAAGCACCCAACATGTTACATAATCAGATTGAAGCACAGATCCCTAACTTCCCTAAATAGATCTAGAAAGACCCTCAATACTTTCATGCAATAACTACAGAGAAATTAGTGACTCAACTAACAGTCTTTGCCATATTTGCCTTATGAATTAAAGAAGGGGAAAGAAAAGAATAAAGTTTATCATCTTTAGGAAAAGTTTCATTTATGTTAATGAGATTGTCAATGGTACAAATAACAAATTTATACTTGTTTCAGGAGTGCATATGTTTATCTCTTCCAGAGCTGCTTCTCTAATCACATTTGATTAAGTCATGTCTAAAATGGGTTTATGTTCTTTGAGATATAGCAATGGATGGCAATGAGGAGGTGTTCTGGGGCATATATGACTGGCTGCAAGCTACAATTGTAAATTATTTTTTAATGGGAAATCTGGAGTCACATATAGTACTTGATTAAGTATTTTAGTTCTCAAAAGAAAATTTAAGTGACTTAATACATTATTTTCATTTTAGAGTTAACGGTGAAATTAGATGACACATGGGGACGTGTTAGACATGTAATAAGCATCCTTAAATAGCAGAGGCCTTCCTTACTGTCAGAGAAAAGAATGTGGTCTCCATTTATGTATGAGCCTTTGTTCTCAGTACTGAATAGCTAACATTATCAGAATACATCAGATACCATTCTACCATGTCAAAGACTGGCAGAGCCACCTGGATGTGTGTCAGCCGCCAAAGAGCCAAATGACCAGCCCATCTGGTATGTGGTCACGTGACTAGCAGGCTATTTACATACACGCATCAGACAGAGACATCTTAACACAGCCAATTATATGAATTGAATATGAAAGGGAAAAATGAGACTATAGCTCTATAGTATCTCTAAACTGACCCAAAGGAAGAAGAAAAACCACATGATTGTACAATTCCCTCACTTTGTATCCTGTGGACAAATGGAGACAGGATAACTGGACAGCACAGTGTACTGAGACAGGCAAGAGTTTTGGAGCCAAATCCTGAATTCAAATCCTGACTCTACCAAGTTATGAGTTCTAAGACCTTAGGCATATTACTTACGCTCTTTGAGTTACAGTCTCTACTTATGAAAAGGAGGAATACGACCATCTACCTAGTTAGGCTGTTGTGATGTTTACAGGTAATCCTTATGAAACACCTAGAACAGTACGTGACCAAACAAGAATGCATGTAAATGGAAAGATAATGTAGAAAGAGTAGTATAAGGATCAATAACACCTATATCTATTATCACCACGACCACACTGCTGCTGCTGCTGCTGCTACTTCTAACACCAAAACCAACACTTATACAATATTTTGGAGAGTGTGTTGTGAAAACAATGATTTGCAGTAAGCTAGGTATTTGCTATTTTGATGTTTCATCAATTGAGTTTATCACTTAAATCAAAAAACAAAAACAAAACAAATATTCCAAGATGTATGATTGAGCTAGACTAAATTTATAAGGTTTATTTTATTAATGTGCCATTGGAAGTATATAGATCTTCACAATGCTCTTGAATAAATCAAAGGTCAATTAAGAACCTTATTTTTCTTTTCCAGGCTTACCCTATATTCAGGTACTAATAAAACAGGTGCCTAGAATTTTTATATCCTTTTTTTATGAAGTTCTAATTGAATACTTGCCAGAACAATTGACACAAAGCATATTTTTCTAGAATCCAAACACGAACTGAATTGAACACCAGCACTGTTATACACTAAGATACATATCATTTCCTATTTTCTATAAACTTCTCAGAAAATTCTACAGTTCAGTAACCAAACATTTGAATGATTTAAGAAAGGAGAGCTAAATAACTTGATAGTTTTCGTTTTTCCACTGACATTCTGATACAAAGTATTTCTTCCTAACATAGCAGCTTGCCATTAACTTTGGTTCGTGTCCTTGATGGTCACTAATAAATGATAATTCTATCAGGCTCTTAAATGGGTCATAGTGAGACAGTTTCTGCAGAGTTTCTTGTGGGACTCATGAAAAATATATACTCCTAAGAGCATTTTAAACAGGTAACAATTAGTTAGAATGAATCTCAACTAGTTTTATAAACTGAATAGAGAGGATATTAGAATCAGCAGTAGGGAGAGATGCTAAAAGGGGGGAAGGAGTGACCGAAAGACTGGAAATATCACTAAGAAGAACATACTTTGAGAGTCAGCATATCGAGGCCATTGTTAAAGGGCTTGGGAAAAAGACCATTTAAGCAGGCATGTTATAACCAAATAAAATTTAAACTATAATTTGGTATAGTTTTTCTCAGCAAACTTTCATGCCTTCAAATTATCCTCTAATTTTTTTTCCTACTCCTCCAACACACTTTCTACTTGAATAATTGTCATCTACCTGAGTGTTTCCTAAGTATACTACACATTGTCACCAACTTCATTGGCCAAATCATTAACCTTGCCTAATATTTCCTTTTCCCCATATTTGCCCAGCCAAGTCCAATTAATGCTCATTCATTTCTGCAGCTTCAAGATTTCCTGCACCAAGCATTTTACATGTTCAACTGATTATCCTCTGAATCAACACTGGTAGAATTGGGCACTACATGGATAAAGGAGACCTAAGTGAGTTAAATACCTTACAAGTAAGAGAAAAGACAACAGGTATTTTAGTATAAATTAGAAGGCAGAATGTGGACAAATAGGAAATTTCCTTTCCCCTTATCATTGCCTGCATTTGCAAATTGTTATTGATTGAGGACCCACTGTGTTCTTGGTACTACATTAGACATTATTGAAAACTGTGGCAGAATTGGCTTTCTCAAAGGGAACATTACCTATGCTCACCCTCTCTATTAGGAGTTTCTTATATAAAATGAAATCAAAGTAGATAATGTAATCAGTTTTGGCATTTGCTGTATTCCTTGAGAAAATGGTATTGTAATTTGAGAAATTATTGCCTCTAGTGACTTATCCATATCCTTCTTCCATCACCTGGGCCTTCAGAGTTATGAATCATTTGAGAAGTCCCTGACAACCTTTTCACCTTTTGCATCACAAAACTGCATAAATCGTATATGTTTTCCTACACTGAATGTGGAAATTAAACCTCTTTTTAATACACTATCTGTCTTGCTTGGCTGGTTTATGATGAGAAAGGCCAAATATGTTTTTGAAGCAATAATTCATCAAGTACAAAGGAAGAGTGTGCAAATAGCTACATCTTACTAAGTAAGCATATTTTTAAATCCTCATAAAATATGATATCATACCTCACCAAAGTTGTTAAAAATGACAGGGGCGGGGAGGAAGGTGTCAATATTTAGATGGACAGAAAAGGTATAAAAGTGACATGCAAAAGTCATCATCTCCACAAAAACATTTTTGCAAGATGGAATGTGGAAAATGATGTAGGAGAACATTTGACAACAAACCACAGACAGGGAGGACTTTGAAGACAGACAAAAAAAAAAACCATTCTCTCATTTCTCTTTTATAATCAACAAGACTAAAAGATTGCCGGTCCCAGTGAAGAACCCAGTGGAGGGAAGGGTGAAGGCATCCAACATGTGACCATATATTGCTTTGATCCTGTTGTCAACTGATGAGAACTGTATTCTTACAAAAACAAATACATTCAGGTGCTAGGAGAAACTAATTTCTTCTTTGTAAAGGCTTCTGGGCTGATTCAGTTGCTCTAAGAAAGGTAACTAAAATGATGAACTTAAATAATGATTTCATTGAGGTGTCGTTTCATGTGTGTCTTGTTTCTCCAACAAAATTATAAACCATGTCACCCATTTCCAACCTGTCACAATAATTCATAATTAAAATAATTAATTTTCTTATTTACTTTGCAAACATTAAGGAAGTCTACGTACGATACCATGCCAAGTGTCGTGAGAAAGGAATTAGCCCTGTGGGGACAGCCAGACAGTAGGGGACTCAAAATCTACCTTGAGTAGAAAGTGTAACTTCTCCACGTTTTTGTTTCCTTCCTGGGAAAGTGGTATAATAAGTGGGTTAAAAAATACGTATATAGAACAATATAGAACAATGGCGCTCAGCTGGCATTTAGTCCCTATTAATACATGCCACTTAAAGGGAATTGAAGAGTAAATCATGATCATTATTCCTGAGGAGTTTAAAATCTAGGAAGCCATATAAAACAGGTGACAAATAATTGTTATAACATGTCATCTAACTGGTACCCCCGGGAACAAAGTCATTCTTCACAGCCGATTTTTCTGGTTGGCTAAGGATTTTACACTTTTTAAGCACTTTTTAAAAATTATTTGAGTTAGAAATGTCTCTAATAACATCTTGTATATTTATTTATTCTTCCCCCATGATAACCTGGACATCATTTATTATTTTCATAACTCTGCAATCACTTTATGAACACCAGTTTAGGGTGCTTTGCTAAGTGGGCACTTTACTAGGTCTGTTTGCTCTACCTTCAATGGCCTTAAATTGCTATAATTTTTAGGATTTCTGCGTGATATTTTTAGAAAGTCTCTTCTCCTTTCATCAGAGCCACTTCTTAAAGCTGTCAGAGTTTGTGTTTGTAATATCACTCTGCCTCCTAATTTACTGCTTCAAATCTACATTATGAGTCTGGGGATGGAAATCACCAGGCAAGTTAGAATTGTTCTTTGTTCTTGTATTTCCAATAAATATTAAGTATTCATTGAGAAATATAAACACATACCAACTCCTAAAAGAGAAATTATTTTAGAAATGACTAATGAAATAATAAAAGTAAAGAATCAGTTTTTCAACCTGAAGTATAAAACATCAGCCTGACAAAATGCAAATAACATTAAAAATTTAATAAACTGGGTAAGCATTGCAGTAAGCATGATTGATGAAGGATTAATATCTTTATATGCAAGTTCATATAAATCAACAAGAAGACAATGAAATAAAAAGCAACAGTGTAAAGCAAGTCACAAAGAAGAAATTATACTTAGTGAATGAACATATGAGAAAATAACCCTTTTAATGATCTAAAAAGTATATACATCAGTTAGCCTTTGGCTACTAAAGTAACAACTTTTTAAAATATTTTTAATGTAAAAAGTTTTTAATTTTGTGAGAGCCATGTATTGGACACTCTATTTTGAAGAGCAATTTAGAAATCAACATAAGGAATCATTAAAAAGTCCATCGTCATATAATATTTGGAAATGCTACATAGGCAAAGATAATGTGATAGTAATACTTGTTGTTAAAGTTGGAAGGAAAATCCTAATTGTCCAAAAATAAGGGCTAGGTGAAGGAAATCATGTTTTATTGAATTATTATAGTTATATGGTAGTGTATTAACTAAACATGCTAAATATACAGGTTTAAATATATTCTGAAGCCTTCTCTTTGTTTAAAACAATAAGATATTGTACTGACAAACTAACAGAAAAAAAGAAAAAACTCAGAAATGGACCCAAGCACCATGATAAAAGTGTCATCTGAAATCACTGGGGAAAAGGTTGGATTTTTTAAAACTGAGGTTGGGGAAATTGGATAGCTATTTGGAAAAACATAAAAGTGAATCCTACCTCACACCATATACCACAATAAACTCCAAATGAATTAGATATCTAAATGTTAAAACAAACAAAAACAAAAACAAACAAACAAAAAAACATACAAGTACTAGAAGAAAATGTAGATAAATGGAAAGCCTTTCTAATTATGATTTAAAATTCAAATCCAATAAACATTTGATAAATTAAATAATATAAAATTAAAGAAAAAACTTTTGCATGACTTTTTGATTAGTCAAAAGACTAATGACAGAGAAGACATTTGCAATGTGTATCATGAAGAATAAATCTTCAATTTGTCACTTTAATATGTAAAAGCTCTTAGAAATTGAGAAATAAAAATAGCAAAATCCCAATAGAAAAAAATGCACAAAAATATAAATTTGACCCCCCAAAAAAGGTATACAAATTTCCTGCCCCACAAAAATAAAAAAGATGGAATTCTCAAAGTAAGACAAATTCAAATTAGGGGTACCTGAGTGGCTCAGTCAGTTAAGCATCTGACTTTAGGTCATGATCTAGCAGTTTGTGAGTTTGAGTTCCACATCAAGCATGGCCCTGCATCAGGCTCAACCCTGCATCTGCTTGGCATTGATGGTGTGGAGTCTGCTTGGGATTCTCTCTCTCCCTCTCTCGATGCCCCCCAACTCTGTGCTAGTGCTCTCATTCTCCTTCCCTCTCTCTCAAAATAAATAAATAAACTTTAAAAAATGAGTTAAAAGATTTACTAAGATACATGTAAAAAAGACTTGAAGACAGGGTGCCTGGACGGCTCAGTCAGTTAAGCATCCGACTTTGGCTCAGGTCATGATCTTGCAGTTTGTGAGTTTGAGACCCATGTTGGGCTCTGTGCCGACAGCTCAGAGCCTGGAGCTTGCTTCAGATTCTGTGTCTCCCTCTCTCTCTGCCCCTCCCACTCCCCCACTCACTCTCTGTCTCTGTCTTTCTCAAAAACAAATAAACATTAAAAGAAAAAGATTTTGGGGGGAGGAATTGCAAAATTCCTCTGCTTTGAGGATTTTTTGGATCATAAGAGCATGTTTGGTTCACCCATGCAGTACAGACTAAAAGTTCTGAATAATAAAGCCTAGGCTCAAGCTTCCTACATGAGTTAATTCTGAAGAATACATCATCTCTCAGAGAATTCCCAGCAGGATTGAGACCCAGCTGCTCAGAGCCATCACCTTCTCCATAAGCACCCTTCATTGCCTTTTCTTTCTCCCATGTCTGGCTTCACTTCTTCAACAGGCTTCCTTGGATCACTTCCCCACAAATGATCTTCACTCAAATCCTTGTTTCAGGATCTGCTTTGGGAACACCCAAACTGAGAGAGGTTGTATTACTTTTAAATAAAAAAAATTAATCACAAAAGTTATCACTTTTATCACAAATTTAAAATAATTCCATATATTTTATTAATGCAGAGGTAACACATGATCCAGTGGGTCAGCTTAGCCAGTCTGAGTTTGTAGTCAATAGGTCACTGGACAAGAGCTTTAGACAAGTTTAATTAGAGCTTCCTTCCTCTTCACTGTTAACGTTTTTCTCTCTACCAGTCCTGATGCAAAGGGTCACTGGGTCTGTGAGTGGCTGATATCTGAGAAGAAATCCCTGTGTGTTTCCCCGACATAAGCCTAATTTCTCAGAAACCCAGGAGCCCAAGTAGGGAAGTGACCAGAAGTCTGAGCCCTCCAGGTCTTTGAGTGTGGAAGATTGAAAGGAAAAGAGAAGGGAGCTTCATTCAGGAACCTTAGCAGGAGCAAAAAGGCCAGCTATCTTTTCCCACACTGAGCAGCTCTAGGGAAGAATCCTCTTTATTACCTATTCCATCTTCTAAAGGCTGCCAACATTCTTTGGCAGTCTCCTTCCATCTTGAACGCCAACAATGGCAGGCAGAGTCTTTCTCCATCACTCTGATACTGACTCCTCTCCCTCTTTCTTTCATATTTGAAAGACACTTGTGATGACATTTAAATCTTCTGGATAATCCAGGATAATCCCTTTATTTTAAACCTAATTCCACCTATAAACTGAATTCCCCATTTTCCAGCTAAAGTAACGTATTCACAGGTTTCAGGGTGAACAGTCAATTGGGGGGTCACTATTTTGCCTATCATAAATGGTGTGTATTTTTTCCTCTGACATTTTCTAGTTAGTTAATTGCTGATTTCCAGGAATGCTACTATTTTATGTATATTAATCTTGAAACTGGTGAACATGCCAAATTCATGTCTAAATTGTTCTAATGATATATGTAATGCTTCTCTTGGATTTTCTACTTAGTCAGTTTCATTATTTGTAATTTTTTCTTTTTCTTTTAAGTTCTTACATGTCTTATTTTTCTTGCCTTTTAAATTTGGCTAGGACATCCAGCTGAATAATGGGAATAATCACAGGATTTCTTATCCTGTTGCTGACTTGAACAGGAATGTTTGTAAGTTTTTCTAAATAACAATAACATTTGTAGGAGGTTTTTGATAGATATCTCTTTTCAAAATAGTAGAAAATTTTCTCTATCCTTAGTTTACCAAGAGTTTATATCATAATTGAGTGTTGAATTGTACCGAATGCTTTTTCTCTGTCTGTTGAGAAAACCATATGAAATTTTCTCCTAAATTTTATAGGTGTCTGAAATTGAACCATCTTTGCATTTTTGGATTTGGATAATCTCTTGGCTATCATGTAGTTTTTTATACACTGCTGAAAATATTTTGTCAATGGTACATTAAGGTTTTTGCTTTTATAGTCATACATGAAAATATACTATACTATTTCTTATTCTTATCCTTATATCCATTTTTAACATCAAAGTTACACAAGCTGCATAAAGTGGTTCAGTTAGATTTCCCATTTTGAGTGTCTGACCCAGTTTGCCTAAGATAGGCATTTTCTGCTCTTAAAGGTTTTTAAAATTATGCCTATAAATATCTGGGATTGTTATTTGAAGATTGGTGTGGAAGAAGGGCAAGACATTTTACCATTAATTTTATTTCTTTCATGGTTACTGATTTATTCATGATTTCTATTTTTCGAGACTAGGTTAATAATTTATATTTTGTTAGAAAATTATCTATTTCATCTAAAACTTCAAGTTATTACTGTCATCTGGACATGCTACTCTCCTACAAACTTTAAATCCCTTTTGTATCTGTAGTTTTAATGTGTTTTCCTTCCCAATGCTATTCATTTGTGCTAGCTCCCTTTTTTTCTTGCTCCCATCTATAGATGGCAATTTCTCCTGCAGCTGCCAACAAATAGTTTTGTGTCATGGACAAATCCTCCTGTGGGAAAGAAGATGAGAAGACATTTGAGAGAGGAGTAAAAGGTCAAAGAACCTGAATGAGGCTGCTTCTCTCACTAGAGAAAGATGATGTGAAGGAACTTAGAAAAGAGGAGAGCATTTAGTGATTTGAATAAATATCTGCAGAACAGTCTATTAGAATGGCCCTCTATAAATTAGCCTCTATGAATATGGAAAGAATACTATAATACCTTTGTTACCCATCTAACTGCATAATTTATCTTGCATTTTCAGACTCTCATAAATATTTAATAAAGTGCTACTGACATGAGAATTTTAGACAATATAAATCAATTTATGTAAATATCTAAGACTCACTGTGACTGACATTTTGCATAAGCAAAGCAGTAGATAAAATTATATGTGATAGTTAATGTATTGCTGCAAAAGGCAATCCAAATATCTCATTCTTAAACTCATTAAAAAATAAATGGATTACCTATATAAGAGAACTGCTGGGGATATGATTAGTTACTGAATGTGGAAAAGGTGAGCAATGTGACCAAGAATTAACACTAGAAAAGAAAAGGGATACACTGTGTGTGAAGTATTATGCTGAAAGAAGGAACTTGCATCATCAAAGAGTAAAAGTTGTGGGAATTGTATGACAATGGACCACTCCACAAAGACTTTCAATAAGACTGACTAGAACCTAATTTCCACAGACAGAAAACAGGAATTCAGGTCATTTATGTGAGAACAAATTGGAGGTAAAAGCAACATACACACATTAGGACCCCTGTCATGACAACTCTCAAATAGAATAAGAGAGGACACTGCAACTGTGACTCAGGTCAAACCTTTCAGGCAGATACCAAAATTATAAAGAAACCAGAATTAGGCAATCTGAAGAGTGGAGAAGAGAACCCATCCCAAAAGGGGAAAAAAGTGTGGAAAAAAAACCAAAGCAATAGATAAAGAAAGCATTTCACAATCTCAGATGCATTGGGCATTTATTATTTTAGTACCCAAATATCACCTATTCTTTTCTTAATTAATATTTTCTTTTTTTAACTTCATTTATTTATTTATTTGAAAAAGAGAGATAATCCCAAGCAGAGCCCAATGTGGGTCTCAAGCTCACAAACCTTGAGATCAAGACCTGAGTTGAAGTCAAGAGTTGGAGTCTTAATTGACTGAGATACCCAGGCACCCCAAATATCACCTATTCTTTCAAAACATTTTCCCCTGGCCACGTGGCTCTGGTGTTAGCTGATGATGACTGAGTCCCAATCGGTTGGATGTACATATTCTACTGAGCTGAGCTAATCGGAGTCTGTTGAGATTGCCCAAGCTTGTGCTAGGAGAAGAAAACTCTTCTTTTCTCCTTGTCAGGCTGTAGGAATGTGAATGAGGTCTTCCTACAGAAGGTTCCCTTACTGATGGAGAATACAGTCTCAGAGAAAAGAACCACCACACTGAGATGAAAGAGATAAATGTGAAGAATCCTGACAGCAGTCAACCCCCAGACCCAGTCAGCCCTAATGTTACTTCCACACCAACCCCTCCTACCATTTGCTTATATGAGCTGACAAATTCCTCTCTGTGTTAAAATTATTTCAAATTGGTTTTCTGTCTTCAGCAAAGATTCATGACTAAAGACCAGATATATATATATATATATATATATATATATATATGCGCAATCAAGTAATTAAAGAAAAAACTACAAGAAACCTCTAAAGAGAAAAAGGAAGTAGTTCTAAACTGAGAGTATTTATTTAGGCAGCTGGATAGGAGAACTGAAAAACTGAACAAAAGAAAATGTTTCTCTTAAATGTGGTGTGCTATGATTATTTTGCACTGCTTTTGTAAGTGGGTTAAAAATTATGGTTAGCTGACCAGTGAAGGCATATTAGTAGTCCCAGTGGCCAAAATGAATACTGAAGGAGGAATCCCCACGTGGCTGACATGGCAGCAACTGGGAAAAGATTTATGTCTCCTCTGGTGGCCAATCATGCTTGATTCCTCTTCACTTCTGATACACTTCCTCTTCACTCAAGCTGTCCACTGGAGGTTTGGCAGCCACTTATGAACTGACAGAATCTAATAAATTTATTTCCCAACCTCTTTTGGAGTTAGATGGAAAATTCCCTGAAAAATCACCTTTTGATTGAGATATTCCTATGAATAAGTAAAGGTCTAGTAGCTATTATCTGCTACCTCCTGTAGAGCAGGAGGTAAAAGGCAGGAGTGACAGAGAAGTGTTGAAGATTGACAAAGCAGAGACAAAGCCAAATTAATCTAAGGGGCAGGAAATGTAAGCCAGAGCTAACCATGAGTTGGTTGAGATGATTCATACACCTAACCTGAGAATACACTCAAATCCTTCAGCACTCTGTCCTCTGGAGTGTGAACAATTGACAGCATACTGATTTCTCCCACCCTTTGTTAACTGATTTATAATTAACATACCATGTTATATTAGTTTCAGGAGTACAATATACAGTAAAACCTTGGATTACAAGTAACTTGCTCTGCAAGTGTTTCACAAGACAAGCAAACATTTCTAATAAATTTTAACTTTATAAAAGAGCAATGTCTTACATGGTACTGTATATGGAAAATGCAAAAGTTTCCACCAAAAAAACCTGCTAGAACTGATTCATGAATTCAGCAAAGTTGCAGGATATAAAATCAATGCACAGAAGTCGGTTGCATTCCTTTCCACCAACAATGAAGTGACAGAAGGAGAAATCAAGGAATCGATCCCATTTACAATTGCACCAAAAACGATAAAATACCTAGGAATAAATCTAACCAAAGAGGTGAAAAATCTATACACTGAAAACTATAGAAAGCTTATGAAAGAAATTGAAGAAGACACAAAAAAAAATGGAAAAAGATTCCATGCTCCTGGATAGGAAGAACAAATAGTGTTAAAATGTCAATACTACCCAAAGCAATCTACATATTCAATGCAATCCCTATCAAAATAACACCAGCATTCTTCATAGAGCTAGAAAAAATAATCCTAAAATTTGTATGGAACCAGAAAAAACCCAAATAGCCAAAGCAATCCTGAATAAGAAAACCAAAGCAGGAGGCATCACAATCCCAGACTTAAAGCTATACTACAAAGCTGTAATCATCAAGACAGTTTGGTACTGGCACAAGAACAAACACTCAGATCAATGGAACAGAATAGAGAACCCAGAAATGGACCTACAAACGTATGGCCAACTAACCTTTGACAAAGCAGGAAAGAATATCCAATGGAATAACGACAGTCTCTTCAGCAAGTGGTGCTGGGAAAACTGGACAGCAACATGCAGAAGAATGATCCTGGACCACTTTCTTACACCATACACAAAAATAAACTCAAAATGGATGAAAGACCTAAATGTAAGACAGGAAGCCATCAAAATCCTCGAGGAGAAAGCAGGCCAAAACCTCTTTGATCTTGGCCGCAGCAACTTCTTACTCAACACGTCTCTGGAGGCAAGGGAAACAAAAGCAAAAATGAACTATTGGGACCTCATCAAAATAAAAAGCTTCTGCACAGCAAAGGAAACAGTCAGCAAAACTAGAAGGCAACTGACAGAATGGGAGAAGATATTTGCAAATGACATATCAGATAAAGGGTTAGTGTCCAAAATCTACAAAGAACTTATCAAACTCAACACCCAAAAAACAAATAATCCAGTGAAGAAATGGGCAAAAGACATGAATGGACACTTCTCCAAAGAAGTCATCCAGATGGCCAACCGACACATGAAAAAATGCTCAGCATCACTCATCATTAGGGAAATACAAATCAAAACCACAATGGGATACCATCTCACACCTGTCAGAATGGCTAACATTAACAACTTGGGCAACAACAGATGTTGGTGAGGATGCAGAGAAAGAGGATCTCTTTTGCACTGCTGGTGGGAATGCAAACTGATGCAGCCACTCTGGAAAACAGTATGGAGGTTCCTCAAAAAATTAAAAATAGAACTACCTATTACCCAGCAATTATACTACTAGGTATTTATCCAAGGGATGCAAGCATGCTGTTTCTAAGGGGAACATGCACCCCCATGTTTATAGCAGCACTATCAACAATAGCCAAAGTATGGAAAGAGCCCAAATGTCCATCGATGGATGCATGGATAAAGAAGATGTGGTATGTGTGTGTGTGTGTGTGTGTGTATGTATATACGTATATATGTATATGTATATATATGTATATATGTATATATATGTATATGTATATATGTATAGTATATATGTATATGTATATATGTATATGTATATGTGTGTGTGTATATATATATATATATACATACATACATACATACATACACACAATGGAGTATTACTCAGCAATGAAAAAGAATGAAATCTTGCCATTTGCAGCTACGTGGATGGAACTAGAGGGTACTATGCTAAGCGAAATTAGTCAGAGAAAGACAAATATATGACTTCACTCATATGAGGACTTTAAGACCCAGAACAGATGAACATCAGGGAAGGGAAGCAAAAATAATATAAAAACAGGGAGGGGGACAAAACATAAGAGACTCTTAAGTATGGAGAACAAACACAGGGTTACTGGAGGGGTTTTGGGATGGGGGATAGGCTAAATGGGTAAGGGGCATTAAGGAATCTACTCCTGACATCACTGTTGCACTATATGCTAATTTGGATATAAATTAAAAAATAAAATAAAAAGAAGAGTGATGTCTTGCAATACACGTAGCATATGACACTGAATGCCACATGATCACAACTGAGACAATTGTTCTTTTCTCTCTCTCTCCCTCCCTCCCTCTCTCTCTCTCTCTCTTGATGCAGGATTGTGGGTGATCATCTCCATGCTCAGATGTTTAGTCCCAGGCAGTAGTGTTTGGCAGAAAAATCCCAGTGATTTTTCAGAACGCTGGAAGGTACCCACAACTAGCACTAGTGTATTTTTTGTCCCTTCAAAGCACCTATGGACAGTTTTTTGCTTTTCCATGTAAGAGTAAGCTAAGGAATGCTTTATTTCATTCTAGGTCATTGGATAGGTTCCTTGTTAAAGTTGCATGGAAAGAAAAAGATTCCATTGAGCCAATAGATAGCAGTGATTCTGTCAGTGATAGTGAAAGTCATCCTACACAATAACCCACCTTTCCTCTCCCATGTCTCCCAAACACCAGCCACAAAAGTTTTCAAAGATTAACTGCAGGTTGATTTGTTTATTTGTCTTTATATTTTATATTTTCTTTATTGTTTTGTATTATATTACAGTATTGTAATCATTTTTATAGGAATATTTTTAGGTTGTGGAACAAAACACTTGAGTTTCCATTATTTCTTATGGGGAAATTTGCTTTGATACACAAGTGCTTTGGATTATGGGAATGTTTCTGGAACGAATTATGCTCGCAAACCAAGGCTTTACTGTAATGATTCAACATTTCTATACATGACACTGTGTTCATCATGATAAGTGTACTCTTAATCCCCTTTATCTATTTCACCCCTCCCCCCGCTCACCTTCCCTTTGGCAGCCACTCGTTTGTTCTCTGTATTTAAGAGTACGATTTTTTGTTTGTCTCTTTTTTTCTTTGTACATTTGTTTTGTTTCTTAAGTTCCACATATGAGTAAAATTACATGGTATTTGTGTTTCTCTGACTGTCTTAATTCATTCAGCATTATACTCTCTAGGTGCATTCATATTGTCCCAAATGGCAAGATCTCATTCTTTTTTATAATTGAGTTATATTCCAATATCTATATATCTATCTATCCATACACATATGTATATATATACCACATCTTTATGCATTCATCTTGGGTTGCATCCATATCTTGGTTAGTGTAAATAATGCTACAATAAACATCGGGGTGCACATAGCTTTTCAAATTAGTGTTTTTCTTTTCTCTGGGTAAACACCCAGTAGTGGAATTACTGGATGATGGAGTACTGATTTTAATTAGCCTCTAATTCATTTGCACTTCCTTGTGACAATGGGAAATAATTTAACCTTTCTCAGCCCCTCTTTCTTCTGGTTCAAAAAATGGATCATCATTATCATATAATATCTAATAGTCTTAGCTTTGTATTTGTTACATATAAATTAAATAGCCTTTTTATTTTTTAAAAAAATTATGACAAGATATAGAGAAAGCTGATCAGGACTCAGTTTCCTTGAACTTCAATTCAATTAATTATTCATGACCTACATTGCTAAATTATCCTAGGGCTCCCCTACATTTCCAAACAATTATGAAAGACATGGTAAATTAAAAAATCCTTTAGCATCCAGATGGCAAACCTTTAGTAAAATATAGTAACTTCAACCACTCTATAGTTGAGTATTCTCTGACAGCATTTTCAACATCCACAGTACACAAGTTATAATGGCCTTGAGTGACTGAAATTTAACATTTAATGAGCAACTACAATGGGTCAGGTACTAAGCTATAGTATCTCCAACTACAATAGCAATAAAAATAACAACCTAAATAACAATAACTAGGAGAATGACTAATATGTACTTGTACTTACTATGTGCCAGGCATTTTGCCAAGCAGTATCTCATTTCATCCTTATAGCACAATGCTATAGAACTATAACTATCTACATGTTACAATTGAAGCCCAGTGAGGCTAAGTAATTTGCCAAAGGTTACGTGGTTAATTAGTGGAGAAATGAGACGAGAACCCAGACTGCCTATTATGGGTTAAATTGTGTCCCTACCCAAAAAGATATATTTTTCCATGTAAATCTTTTGTTTCAATAAATAAAACATATTCATAACTTCTATTTTATATCGCATTTACAGATGAGGAATACTTCTAGGCCCAAATAGGTTAACAGCGAAGCTACTACTGCTGGAAGGAATGCATGCCCGCACTCTAGGCATTTTAAGCCTAAAAGGAGAGACTTAATATTAGAGAACACCACACTTCACTCTCTAGGCTAGAGAACTGAAACCAGAGGAAAAGCAGAAGACTTAGTGAAGCTCCTGTAACCACCATCTGATACCCTCACCTTCATGCTACAGAAGTAAATGACAGCTGTGCTACTTTTAGATAAGCTAGAAGTAGGTTTCCTGACTACATTAAGTGAAACTTTCTCTCATTCTTAACAATTGCACCACGGGCATTAGCTACAGAAAAGTATCCACTGATAAATACATACTATTAGTGAAGAGGGAGCCACACAGGTATCTTGTTTCGTCAAATATCAGGAACTTCCACATCATAGCAGGAGAGCAGTGGATCAACTCCACCTCTCCCAAAGGTTTAGTCCAAAAACTTCCTGTTGGCATTTGCACCAAATAAACGTCCCCTTCTGGCATCATCTGAGGGACTAGGAGATCCAGCCGGCTTTCTAGGGGATTGGAAGCTCATATTTTATGATCCCTATTATAGATCTCAATCCACCAGCTATTTCCTCAGGCAGGTAGTTCCGACCAATTTGGACATCAACATCTTTTTTGGTGGCAATTTTGTACATAGGATTCGCTTTTTGCACTGCAGCCCTTACCAGAGGGAAATCCTGTTTCCTGCAATGAACAATGCTCATTCTGGCCTCCAACAATTGGCACAAACCCTGGAGGACAAATCCATCCAGCAGCACTTTGTACCTGGTTGTATCTTTTACCACTTTGCTGAGTCTTTGTTTTGCTTCATTTAGTAGTAGGTCTGTAAAAAGGTCTTCTCTCGCTCTGAGGACTTTGAGTCTTGCTTGATTCATCAAATTAAACATCTGAATTTTCTCCTCCTGCTCAATCTGCTTTTCTTTTTTCTCATAGTATTCCATTATCTTCAGTCTTTGGGTTTGCACAAGACAACCTTTCTCAATGTTGAACACTTCCTCTGCCTTTGCATCTATTTCTTCTGCTTTCTCATTGGATTCTTGTTCAATAAAAGCCATCATATGCTTAATCTGCTTTTGCACACCAACATCACTGAGGGCCATGGCAAAAGCAGTGCTAGGCTGAAGAGCCACTGGCTGGAGAAGAGATTAGAAGGGCCCCAAAAGGATATTTTGAAGTCCTAACCCCCACTGCCTAGGAATATGACTTTATTTGGAAATATAGTTATTGTAGATATAATTAGTTAAGATGAGGTCACACTGGTGTAGGGTGGCCCCTAGTCCAATATGTGTCCTTATGAGAGGATGGCCATGAACACAGAGACACGAAGCAAGAACACAAGTGACAATGAAGACAGAGATTGGAGTGATATAGCTACAAACCAAGGAAGATTGCCAGCAAACCACCAGAAGCAGGAAGATGCACAGTATGATTTCCCTACAGGTTTCAGAGGGACCATGGCCCTGCTGACATCTTGATTTCAGACTTTCAGCCTTCAGAACTATGAGAGAATACATCTCTGGGTTTTGAAACTACCTGAGTTGTGGTACTGTGTTACAGCAGCTTTAGAAAACTAACATAATGCCTAATTCCAATGCCTTCAGCATGCCATGTTTTATTACCACATCAGCACGAAATCTTTCCTGGATGATAAAAGAAATATTCAATTATATATAAAATAGGTATCATTTTTCAATTTTAATGAATTCTAATTACATGAAGATCCACATAAGACAGATACATATATATATTTAACCAGAGTTCCTAGTCTTTGCCTCAGCTGTTGTAAACACAATTTTTGTAGTTATTTTTAAATATTTTGCAAAATAGCCTTTTAAATTACAGGAATGGTCAACATCTATCCTGAAGCAATTTTCATCTTTAAAAAAGGATTTATTGTATTTTGTGGGGTGGCTGTTCAACTATTTTATTTAAATTACCACACTCTAAGAGCTCATCTGGAAGAAACAGACTAATAGTAGAAAGGACAAACAAGACAAGCTTACACAATACATGATCCTACGCAACCAACAATTTACCAGACCACAGACACGGATTTGCCTTCCAGAGGAAAAAACCAGGAGAGAGAATACAGACTCAGGGGAAAGACAGGAAAGATACAGTGAGGATATCTTGTCTTGGAAGTCTTAGAGACTTCCAAGTCTTAGAGAAAGAGATGGGCACACAAGGAAAAGCAGGGCGGGGTGAGCAGAAGAAGAAAAATGAGGCTGAAGATACAAGGGGAAGCAGGTGGAGAACCTGCAAGGAAATGGGGAGGAGGGGTTGAGGGGGAAGGAGAGAGAGGGGGCGGGAGGGAGAGAGAGAGAAATACAGAGAGAAAAAAAGAGATGAGGTGAAGGGACAGTAAGGGAGAAAAAATATTCTGAATTGTGTGAAGGTGTGACATTTTGTCTGTTCTTTGCCCTGATAGCAGACATTTCTTCAGGGTCCTAGTGCCAGCTTCGACATGAAATGAGACATTCCATGGCACTTTTTCATAAAGATAAGTATCCAGTCAAAAATCCAAAGGAGGAAAATCCTACTCTTATAAGTCTTTTTTTTTTTTTTTAATCTTGGCAAAGTATTTCTCTGAAACAAAAGAGCAGTGTATATCCCCATCACATTGTTGAAGAGTCCCTTTTAAGAGCCGCCACATCACATGCAATACTTGATCACCATCAAAGCCCAAGTTTTCTAGTGCCAAGAGCCAAGTGTGCTGTGGTTTGATCTTTGAAAAATATTTCTGGATAGTAAAGATCAAGGGCCATAAAGATGGGGACACATCTTGTCACCATTCTACATTTGTGCTATTAGAGTATTATATCTATTAGGAGCAGGGGTTTCTCAGTAAAAGGCACAATTACAACAGCCCATAGTACAAAAGTAGCATTTTTAATGTATCATATTTAATTTATAAATATATAATTGTAAATGTATTTATTATGTATTATAAATGTAAATATACATATACATAATTAAAAATTACATGAAAAGCCTCAGGGTTCAAAGTAAATATCCTTTAACAAATTCAAACCAGAAAAAGTATCATGAAAAAGCAAAAGGAAACTCAGCAGCATTACAGTTGCAGATCTTGAAGCACATTTTTATTATGCTTTAAGAATAAACATGCCACCAGGTTAGAGTAGATGAGCCTTTCTAAATACCTAGATAAAGAAAGAGTTTCTCAAAGAGAAAGTTTTCTTCAGGTCCTGCTTCAACTTTCAGTGCTAGAAACTGTTTCTATATTTAATATACTGATAAATAGGTCCTCTATAACACATTCCATATGTTTTTAAATGTGTGCATATGTCTTTTTTATAATCTAGATATTCCTTTTATACTTTGTTTTTTAATCCAATTAAGCAATATCCATTTAAAACACACAGATAAAAACTAATACTAGGAAGTAGAATCTGATAAATGATACAATTAAGTGTATAGCTAGAATTCTCTAAAACTTAAGACAATGGAGGGATCACTCCTTGCAGGGACAGACTGGAGGAAAAGTTTCATGGAAGGACAGGACAGGACCCAGGGCTGACCAGACTCACACAAGGAGGGAGGAGGGAATTCCAGGCAGGGAAAGGACTGGAAAAGGGAGTAATACTGGGATGTGGGAGGAGGACAGTGGAAAGACACAGAGAAAGAAGGTTGACTGGGTCAATTATGACTGGAAAACCCCAGCAAGAAGTGTAGCCAGTGTAGACTTGGAGAGAGAGGAAAGATAGGAAGAAAGCAGTGGTTTACTGAACTGGCACCAATATGAAAGATGGATTTAATTGCAGCAAAAGCTAAAGGCAGATAAATTAAATGGTTGTACAAAACAGCAATAATCCAGGTGTCAGAAGGTGGAGGGCCTGGGGAAGGGTGACAGTAATGAGAATGGAAGGAAGGAATATTATGAGAAATGAATGCTCAGAGCTTGGAGACAGGATGTTGGAGTTTTATCTATAGGATCTGAATTGTGCTTCTATTTCGGCTGGTGGTGACAAAACATTTCTGAGCCTTTTTAGCCTTAGGTCAAATGCTTATGAGTCAGGAAGAGAAACATTCTTTTTTTTTTTAACCCCAGTTTTATTGAGGTAAAATTGACAAATGCAGTTGTAAGATATGGAAAGCATACATCACAGAGAAATACTCTTTGAGAGCTGTAATTTAAGAATGGAAGACCACTCCTGCAACCTTCAGAATAAACCACTCAGTTCTGCCCGTATCGCTCTTAAGTTGGAAATTCTTTTTTTGAAGTTAGCATTTTTAATGCGGTATTTTCTTTAATAATAATCTTGACCTTGTTGCCCCCAAATTATTGTTGTTGGGTGTATCTGAATCAGGATTTTAGGAAAGATATTTCATGTCTTCCCTAACTGCCTTACATAGGAGGAATCACATGAGCAAAGTGAAGGTATATTTTAACTGAGATGTGCTTTCTATATCTCAATATATTTCTATATATTGAGTGGAAAACTCAATCCTGAGGCCATATACCTGGAAACTTCAAAAATCTGAATCAATTCTAATGGCCAAAGAATACATTTTAAAAGTTTTTTTTTAATTGTACTGAAAAGACAAAAGAGATATGAAAAAATTCATGGACTCACACACATGAAATTGATTCGTAAGCAAAGATGCCAAGCTCTCTTCAAAGTTTAACCAGAATTTAGACACTTTTCTAACAAGAAAGCTACCTGCATTTTCAGGCAGGTAGAAAACAGAAATAAAGAAAGTGGCAAGACATTCATTCTTTGACTCTTTTATTAAACAACCAGTTATTGAATATCAATTTCTATACAAGGTGACAACTACAAAGATGAAGAAGAACCTGTCCCTGGGTGAGTAATAGTGAAGTCTGGGATTTAATAGTACATTATAGTTTATCAAGTCCTTTCTCTTCATGTGTGAAGATCTCCAACAACCCTCAGAAAAAGTTAGGAAACACTTCTATTTTTTTAGATCAGAAAGTAAAATGATAAAAGGTCTTCTATAACCCACATCTCATAATGCTCATGCCCATTACTGTTTCCTGGGTTATTCTCTTTATTCAGATGAGAATGCTCTCACTTACTCATTCAGATATTGATGAAATCCATAAATATAACTGAATACCCACCACACACCAGGCACCAAAGGCTTTGGAATGAAGAAGACGAAATAAACAGAATCGTTGTCCTCAAAAAGTTCACATTCAGGTAGGAAGGCAAGTAAACAGCTTTAGGGAAGTGATCAGTGACCCAAAAGTAAGCCCCTTGTGTCAATGTGCAAATCTCTGGGAGCTCCCTCCCCAGGGCCATGCAAACCTGACCATCCTAGATCAAGACCCATCTTCACTATACAGCCTTCACTTTACAAAACCTCAGTTCACATTTGTTTGGTTTTGCCCCCAAATTTCCAAACAATTAGAATCTACAATTTAGTCCTCCATTATGTATGTCCTTTCATATCTTCAATTTTTTTAATGTTTATTTATTTTTGAGACAGAGCGAGTGAGCAGGGGAGGGGCAGAAAGAGAGGGAGGGAGGGAGGGGGGGGGAGGGGGAGAGAGAGAGAGAGAGAGAGAGAGAGAGAGAGAGAGAGATTGAGAATCCCAAGCAGGCTCCACACTGTCAGCACAGAGCCTGATGCGGGGCTTGATCTCACAAACCTTGAGATCATGACCTAGGCTGCAACCAAGAGCCGGACACTTACCTGACTGAGCCACCCAGGAGCCCCAAATCTTCAATTTTTTTAAGTTTATGTATTTATTTTGAGAGAGAGAAAGAGCACAAGCAGAGGAGGGGCAAAGAGGGAGAGAGAGAGACAATCCCAAACTGGCTCTGCATGGTCAGCATGGAGTCTGATGCAGGGCTCGAATTCACAAACTGGCCAGATCATTACCTGAGCTGAAACAGAGTCTGACACTTAAACTGACTGAGCTGCCCAGGTGCCCCTATATTTCCAAATTTTAAAATATGTTTCTTACCTACTATACCAGATTTCTAAGTTTCACATGGGCAAGAATGAAGTCTTATAGGCTCCTATATTCCTCTCTGAGGACCTGAGCATTCCACATCTGAACTGACGATTCATAAATATTTATTGCTAGATTTATATGTGTCATGTGATATAATTGAAACAGTATATTTTGCCTAGCTAATCTCAACTAACATAAATTTCTTCAAAAGTTGTGGGAAGGAAATCTGGAATAAGAAAAAGATCTTGGTAAACATGTATTCCATCCTCACTCTAAATATTCTTAGTTGTTTCAATGATTTGACACCTATTAGGTTGGCACTAGCTCCCGCTGGGTTAATAATCTGTATTCTTAGTAATAGAGCAGTCCAACTATTGTCTTTTCATTTTTCTTTTTGTAATGTTTATTTATTTTTGAGAAAGAGAGAGACAGAGTGAGCAGGGGAGAGGCAGAGAGAGAGACACACACACAGAATCCGAAGCAGGCTCCAGGCTCTGAGCTGTCAGCACAGAGCCCAACCTCAGCACAGAGCCCAACACAGGGCTTGAACCCATGAACTGCGAGATCATGATCTGAGCTGAAGTCAGATGCTCAACCGACTGAGCCACCCAGGAGTCCTCCAACTGTTTTCTAAGGACATAAAATTATTTATTGTCATCATCTAATATATGTTTATTCTCTATTGGAGCCATGACATTAAAATGAATATTATGGAACCCAGACTTCTAAGTATCCAATACTGTGGAAATATGGGGCTGTCTTAAACATCTGAATCAGTGCTGTCTCACAGAACTATAATGAAAGTCATGTATAAAATTTTCTACTATCTACAATTAAAAAAGTAAAAAGAAACAGGTGACATTAATTTTAATAATGTACTTAAACCCAATGTATCCAAAAATGTATTATTTTAACATGCAAACAATATTAAAAATATTAGTGAGATATTTTACATTCTTTTTACTAAGTCTTAAAAATACAGTGTATATTTTATGCTTACAGCACATCTCCATTTGGAGGCTAAATTTTTATCAGAAATACTTGATTGTTATTAGGAATGAAATTTAAAACTCATAGTTTAAAAAAAAGACTTCCAGAAACCTAGTTATTCCAAAAAATACTTAAACTGTTTGCAATAATTGAAAAAAAAATGTGTTTAAAAAATTTTTTTTAATGTTTATTTATTTTTAAGAGACAGAGAGACAGAGAGACAGAGTATGAGCAGGGGAGGGGCAGAGAGAGATAGAGAGGGGGAGACACAGAATCCAAAGCAGGCTCTAGGCTCTGAGCTGTCAGCACAGAGCCCGATGCAGGGCTTGAACTCGTGAACTGTGAGATCATGACCTGAGCCGAACTCAGATGCTTAACAGACTGAGTCACCCAGGCACCCCAAAAAATGTGTTTTTCAACTCAAATATAAGTTAATTAAGTTAAAATTAGGAACAAATTAAAAACTCAGTTCCACAGTTGTACTGGCACAAGGGCAAATGCTCAATAGCTGTGGCTACCATGCGGAACAGCACAGAGCTGAGTCAATCACTATCCACACTTCCCCTTCAGCAACAATATGCAAGGCATATGTTTCTTTGTCTTATTTTGGTTTGCACTTTGTTGTTTAATGGAACGTTCCTTTAAGTGGTGATAATGGAAGATGGTTGTAGTAGCTGATGCAAGGGAAGGACCAATCCTAGGTCCAGTCAAGGGTGTAAGCCAAGTGGGAGCTCTCTTCAACTGGACCCCTTGAGAATGTGCCTTCACTTTTCATGGTTTCACATATTTGAACTTGAGTAATCACCACAGGCAGGAGGAAAGAGGAATGAAAGACTGATAAAGGCTTTCTGATCTTCCAGGTGTTGGCCTCCCACATAAAGCCACGTGACCTCTTAGAAGTACCTTTCATTTCCTTAGAATGTAGATAAGCAGTTTTTAGTTGTACATATATGCATTTTTTTTCATAAAATGACCCTGGTAGGGTGCAGATATTTTAGTAAATACTTTAAAACTTTCATGTACACAAGACTCACGTGAGAAATTAGAATATAGATTCCAGGGCCCTCTTTCCAAAGATTCTAATTTTTCTCCGGGCTTTACAGGAGAAAGACTCTCTTTGCTCTCTTTACTCTGTTATGCCCTGGCCAATGGATTTCCCCTCTTAGGGAAGTAGAATCTCACTCTCTAAAGGCAGTTCAGCATGAGGCTCAGTTCACAAACAGGACACAGAGCCTCTGTGCTCTACAGTGTTCTTCTTTTCCCATTAGTAACCCTGAAAAATTCAGAATACCAATGCAAGCATGTCATAGAAAAAAGTAACAGCACTTGGCTATTTTCTGTCTAGTGTTGGGTTAAAGGAGCAAGGTTTTGTCTACAAAATTTTAGTGAGACTTGGTCCAGACCTGTACAAGCAACATGGAAATCTAGTCTGGAAAGCCAAGCCAGGTATTCAATCAAGATGGCCATTATTTTACTGTGTCCTTAGTTCCCCTGTAGTAGGTGTCTGGATGAGATTCAAAATGTTAGTCACCTTTGACACATTAACACTGATTCTTTGCAAACAAGTATTTTGTTTCCTCACAAAAATCTCCTTGCTCCTGTCACCAAAGAAAATAAACTATCAGCTTGCCTCATGGCTTATGCATTTATTTTACTTGGATAAAAGGACTGAACACTTTTCATTAACCAACTTAAGAGAAAAAGGAACTCAACCATAACTACTTCTTGTTTAGACCAGAAATTAAAAAGATGGAAAAGGGGCTGGAATGCTGGAGGGAGACCCAAGTGCATGGCAAAGCCACAATGTGTCCAGAGACTGCTACAACAGTATCACTAAAAAATTAAGGACAAGGTGCTGCATTTCTTAATTTAGCACAGAGGAAATGCTTTTGCAAACACACATGTTTAATGTTGGCCATTAGTGGTAGGCAACTGAGTAACAATACATTTTGCATTTATATAGTTATTACAAAGTGACTTCTCTCCTCCAATTAGTCTTTATAAAATCTCTGAGAAGTAAATGTTCTTTTCCAGAATTTAATACACACAGAACTTATTTTCTCAAAGTTGCTCATAGGACTGACAGATTTGAGGCATGAAACTATTTTTAGGCTTCACAAAAGCACATGATTTAATACCCCAATTGGGCTATTCAGAAATGGATGTGGCAGAGTGAGATGTGGTCACTAACATCCATGACTAATAAGCTCAGCTGGTTCGGGTCTTTCCCATCTCCTTCTCTCTCACCCTCCTTCCATTAATTAATCACCCAGTTTAGTCATGTTAACTCTTTCATAGTTCTTTACTCCTTTCCTCCATTATCAGCAGTGTCCAAATTCATCCTAGACTCCTGGACATTTACCAAATGTCTCCTGATATTCTCACCACTGCGTTGTTTCTTTGCACCTGGGTTTCTCTCTGCTTGAGATGACTTTCTTCCTTCCTTGTCCACTTACAAACTTTAGAAAATGACTTAATTCCTTCTTTGTCTATCCATAAATCTCTTCTCATCCCTCTCTATTTTGTAGGTAGAACTTTTCCCAGAAAGGATAAACTTTCACCACAGACACTGGGTAATATCAATTTCCCAAAGGTTTTCAACTTGTGACCAAAATACGGGTCCTAATGTCTGTAGCCAGGAATCTGCAAAACCCACATGAAAATGTGATGAACCATGGAAGACCTAAGGCTGTGTTTTTTTATCGTTACAACTGAATATACCCTGGAGCTTAAGTATGCTTGTCTTCACATTGTTGCATGGCCATTTTTATTTATATGTTGTTGAACTTGAAACCTGTCCAATATGACATGACATACACTTATGGTCAAAAGGTGATCAATAAATCATGCAAAAGATTATAATCTTCTCAAAAGCCAGAGGGGAAATAGACTTCTTCAAGGCAGCAGTTCTTTACTTTAGTTTATGAAAAGTAAATAAATAAACATTCCCACCATACCAAGGATTCCCATGCACAAGTCAACAGTGGTTGTGATGGACCTATTTCTGCTGCTTGATGGCCCTGTCACATGGTGATACTCACAAGCTGTTCCTGTGTTACAACTGCTAAGCCACAAAGCCACATGCAACCAAAAACTCTCCTAGATCCCTGCAGACAAAGGATGAGAATACCATATCAATGAGTCTCTTATTAACCCTCAGTAAATAAACACCTGTAGTCTCTTCCTTTTCATGGTTCCCAGTAGCTTTCAACATGCACCCTCCATCAGTCAATAAGCTACAAAAATGTTGGCATTTGTATAAAAGAAAACAGAACCTTGTAACCACCAAGTGTGACTAATAGTGGAAAATGCATTCACTGACAGAAAGAGTTCACTATGCTACTTAAAATAAAAGATCAAAATCTCATGAGAGTAACAGTAGTGTAACTACTTCATACAGTCCCCAGGGTTTTGAAGATGCCAAATCAAAATGAGATGCAAACATATATGAAATAAGCAGTACTATCAAAACATTAGAATTGTCTTTCTCCATCCCAGATAAATCATGCTGACATTCATAAATTACAGCTAAGGAGAGAAACCCGAGCACTGAGTCACTATCACACCTCTATCGGAACATCAGAAGTGCTGGCAACACCCATCATATTATAGGGTGCTAAATCCAGACACACTATTAAAAATAGACATTCTAATAGAAGTCACTCTGTCCTCATATCTGATAATTCTAAATTAATAATTTTTTTCTGGACTCAACTACTACTTGATTTGGGACACTCCTCCTCTTTTTAGCATTTCCTACCAACCCCATCCCTTCCAGCTCCCTTCCTTCTTCACTGAAACCCAGAAACAAAGCAGAGAAAGAGACTGTGATACCGGGAAGTTTACAGATCTCATCTTTCAGAAAGACAAAATGGCTTGTCAGGTTGGCGAGTCTATTTTTGGCTTAGGTTTCTCCTTATCTTGGAGTTTCTCATGAAATTTTATCTTATTATGAGAAAAAAAATTCAAAAAAGGGCTGTTTTCTACTATTTTATTTCTTATGGGAGAGACTTAAATCAATAGAGAAGATATTAGGAGAGTAAAAAGTACATAGTAATGTTGTATTGTTTACTTTTTAAATTTTCTATTTTCATTCCAGTAGACTTAATAAGGTGTTATGTTAGTTTCAGATGTACAATACAGTGATTCAACAATTCTATACAACACCCAGTACTCATCACAACAAGTGCACTCCCTGATCTCCATCACCTATTCTGCCCACTTCCCCTCTGGTAACTAACCATCAGTTTTCTCTCTATAGTTATGAGTCTGTTTCTTGGTTTCTCTCTCTCTCTCTCTCTCTCTGTCTCTCTCTCTCTCTCTCTCCCTCCCTTCCTCCCTCTCTCTCTCTCCCCCTCCCTGTCCTTTGATCATTTGTTTCTTAAATTCCACAAATGAGTGAAATCACATGGTATTTTGTGTTGTTTACTTTTTTTAATGTTTATTTATTTTTGGGAGAGAGAGAGAGAGAGACAGAGCATGAGCATGGGCAGAGGAGGGGCAGAGAGAAAGGGAGACACAGAATCTGAGGCAGGCCCCAGGCTCTGAGCTGTCAGCACAGAGAGTAACGCAGGGCTCAAACTCAGGAACCACAGGATCATGACCTGAGTTAAAGTCGGATGTTTAACCAACTGAGCCACCCAGGCACCCCATGTATTGTTTACTTTTTAATTGCCATCTCCTTTCAACTTCATCCTCCCCTGAGGGACTGACTCCTTCCAATGGAGGAATAACTTCCTATTCCTTACCGTGCATATACATCTTAAGTGCCCACATATCTAGTGGTCTAGAAAATGCAGTATGATGCAGAGACCACAAGGGAGCCATGGTACACAGGTAATAACCACCACAACAGCAATAACATTTAGTGAATGCTTACTATGTGCCAGGGATGTTTCTAAGCACCACTATCTATTAGCTCATTTAAATTTTACAACAACCACATAAAGGAGTTCTATTTTGGTTTTCATTTTCCTGAAAAAGAAACTACTACCAACTGAGATTAAGTAGCTCGACCAAGAACCACAGAGCTGGTAGAGCAGGATCAGAACCTGAGTGAGCAATCCAGAGTCTACATACTCTGAGCTACTGTAATATTCAGTTTCCCAAAGAGGGGAGAGAATTCAAAGTGCATATGATAAAAGTTTTAGGTAAAGAACATTAATGTGTTGTTAATTGCATCTAAAGTTAACTGGATGTAAACAAGGGTGGGAAAGGCAGGGAGGAAGCCTGAATATTAGGGATTAACTGGAATTCAGTGCTATCTCAGCCATTTAACATTGGCTAAACACAATGACAAAAAAAAATGCCCTGGACTTCTGGGGTTTTTTGCTTGTTTGTTTGTTTGTTTGTTTGGAGTTTTGTTTTATTGTTTTTGTTTCTCTATCAGATGCAAGCTGTGGTACATACCTATAATGACAACAGGTATGTGCAATAGAAAAAAGTCCTCCTTGTCTTTTGAATGTCTCTTATGCAGAATTGGCCAGGAACGATACAGTATTTTCAGTAATGTTAGAAATAGGGAGTAGGGTTATAAAATTGTACATCATCTTCACCTGCACAACCTGAGGCTGATTCAATTTTCAGGGTAGACTTAAAGAAAAAGAATCAGAGAATGTGGAGCTGGGGAAATTGCAAAAGAACTAGAACAATAACTGTGAGGGTTAATTTAAGAGGCTGAAATGATGCTATAAATAGCAGCCATTTACACTAGTCCCTGACCAAATTCTAGCAAAAACTCAAAAAGTTAAAATTTTCAAATATAATGACATGCAGTTTCCATGGGATTTTACATTTTCCTAATTGTGGGCAGCATTCTTGCCCAAATTCTATAATAGCCAGAAAACCTATTAGAAATATGATGCTTCTTTTTCATGTTGGTAACAAAGAAGGTATCAAAATTAGTCTAGTAAAGAAAACACCTTGGCTAGTAGATTACTTGCTTACTTACTCAAATATTCAGATAAAGAGGACATCTCCAGAGTTTTCCTTGTAGACCACAGTGTTTCAAGTCTATCTTCCAAGGCAAAAGAAAAACAGTTGTACACAAGTAGTGTACTTTAGTTAGGAAATTTGTTTTTCACAGAGATATGGGCTAGTAATTCTGAAAGTGCTTTATGTGTAATTGAAGGATTTGTGATTGAGCATATCTAACACCTAGATCTTGGTTTCTAAATACCATTCTTCAATAAAAGAAATCTGGGCTCCTTGAATGTCTGATTCAAGGGCTGGATCAGAAAAAGTATAAGATTCACCTGGAGCATCTAAGAGTATAAGAGCACCTGGAGAAAATAAGAAGTGTGACGATGGTAATATGAAGAAAAGACACAAAATCCAACTTGAAAATTGGTCAAATGGCCAAATGTGGACAACAAAATAAATACCAGTTATAATGGATTATAACTCATAGAATAAAACAAAAATCCATGTGTCCATACTGATATCAATAAATAATTGAATAAGTAAATAAGAGAAGGACAAAGGAAAGCTCTTCCTTACAGAAGAATTTAATGTAGGAGTGAGGAAATAAAAAAAAAATCATTGGGCAAACATCTCAATGACAACTGTTTCTTTTTTTATGTTTATTTATTTTTGAGAGAGACACAGAGTGTGAACAAGGGAAGGGCAGAGAGAGAGGGAGACACAGAATCTGAAGCAGGCTCCAGGTTCAGAGCTGTCAGCACAGAGTCCAAAGTAGGGCTCAAACTCTCGAAATGTAAGATCATGACCTGAACCAAAGTTGGATGCTCAACTGCCTGAGCCACCCAGGTGCCCCATCAATGACAACTGTTTCAAGCAGGAATCATCAATGATTGATATCAATTGATATCAATATTGATATCAATCAATGATTGATAAAATGTGTGATTGAAAATATGATGAAAAAACTGGTCATTTATTTAGTCTCAAAGTATTCCCCCACAACATGCTTACGAATTACAAAAAGGATACTAGCAACTTAACAGTGGAGAAACTTGTCAGACTTAACTTAGGAATTGAAGTTAACATCATTAGTAATTAGACATCTTGACATCATTTGTTTCCTGATATGATGAGCTGAGAAAGGTATAGCATCATTCCATGGTACTTTTGCCAAAAATGCGTAACCTGAATTTAACCATCAGAAAACTCAAATCAAGAGACATTTTCCAAAACAACTGGTCACTATTCTTTGTCAATTCATGTAAGACAAAGAAAAATTGAAGAACTGGAGGAGACTAAAATGCAGGACAACTGAGCATATATGTGATTCCTGTTTATATCCAGGTCCAGAGAAAGGACATTGGTGGTACAACTGATGAAATTTAAATACCATCTATATATTAGTTAATAGTGTTATACCAAAGTTAATTTCCTGGTTTTGATAAATTTAAGATCCTAACATTTAGAAAGGGTCAAACGAGAATTCTTTGTACTATCTTTTGCAAATTGTTATGCACGAAATTACTTCAACATAAAAAGTTAAAAAGTAAAATACAAATTTTAAAATGTCCCATGATATTAAGTGGTAACTCTCTTGAATAATTCTCAGTAACAATAACTAACTTTTGTATCATGAAATGCTTTCAGTTATATTATCTCATTTTATCATTATCTCCATTTTACAAAATAATTCAGGTGACTTGCCAATCCTAGTGAATGTTAGAACTTACTCTCACATCTAGAGTGTTTTGAAGAAACCAATGTAATATTTGGAAATCAACTGCTTATCCGGTTTTACATTTCTACAAAAGCTTAATGGGGGTGGGAATAGAAAGGAGTTAATAATAATAGGTATACAACAGTTCATTAAGAAGTTTGGGACAAAGTGTAATATCTAGTGCATGGATTCAACCCAAAGGAAACAAAAACAATGATCAATGCAGTACATCCTAGAAATGTGTAACTGAAGAAGAAAGAGGACCAGATAAATACCCTGAACAATAATAATGAGAAGGAATATGGGAAGAAAACAGGAAACTGATATGGTAAGATTCCAGGGTGACAAATAAAGCAAAGAAAGAAAAGGAATGAAAATGGAAGAAAGACAAAAGAAAGAAAAAGGTGGTCAGAGAAAGGACTGAAGCAAGGCATTGAGCTTACAAGAGGAAAGGGCTGTTGATGTGGGTCTGTCACCTGCTCAATATAGTTTCAAATTCACTAGAAACTTCTAGTGGCTGAAACTTCTAAGGGAACTTCAGGTTCATTCTTCTGAAGTGGCATTAGGGACTCCCAGAGGTATTGAAGGCTGTCATCACATGACAAAATCCTTGGTCTACTGGTTGACAATGTACTCTGGCAAACATCTTCCTTGAACCAAGAAGCAAGTGTACATTCATGGTCAAAGTATAGATGAAAACCACTGGCTCCAATACCCCAATAAGTAGCTAATCCACCAGAATCCCTCTTAAGACCCCTGCCCAGTATCACTGTTCTCTTCAGTCTGGTTTCCAGACAGCCATGTGGGTGTGAACAGGTTCCAGGAGTCCTGGTGATTTCTAGATAGCACTTGAACTGAAATAGAGCCTGACTGACTTATTAATATCAAACAAGAAAAAAAAAGTCACAGAAGAGTAAGTGGCAATTAATAGCAAAAGAGATATGTTTCCATTACTTATTTTTGTAGTCATAATTTATGACTCTGATATTTATAGTCAAACACACACACAAAAAGAAGAGAGAACAGAACTGTTATTTTCCTAAAGGCTTGCTTTAAATGGAAGAAATATACCATACTAGCCACTAATGAACTAAAAAATAAACAATTATAATCTAAAAAGTCATTAATTATGAAAATATTATCAACTTAAAATTAGTCTAAGAAAGCATTATTTTTATGTGATAAAGTGAAAGGCATTTAATATCATGCCCAATTTAGTCAAATCTTTGAAGAGAATAAAGCAAGATAATAGGATAATTGATCAACTCAGAATACCAAGTCTTGCACTAACTCTTATAAATACCATTCACAAATGAAAAAAATAAAAGTCAATCATGCTTGAATATCAGAAAAGTGTTAACATAAACACACCTATTAATAAAAGGCAAATTGTAGGCTACAGAAAGAAGAACTTGTGTTGGACTAAAAATAAAGATTAAATAAAGATTAAATTTGATAAAGATTAAAACATCTGAGATTCAAACTTATATCAGATGGTCTCTATGGGAAAAATTTATTAATACAAATGAATTAAAAAATTCACCATACAATAATGAAGAATTTTAAGGTATCATGTCATATAAGTTCTATTTTGAAAAAAAAAATGTTTTCAAATAAGTGGGTCAACTCCTAGTTAGTGGCCACTTGTTTCCCATAAACAGCACTACACTCAGACCACAGAGGTATATACATCGTTCTAATAGGAGTCGGGGCTGCCAGTTTAATAGCTTTCCAAAAGCTGCCAAACAAATATTCTATGTCTAAACTGCTTACTACAATTCTTAATAGTCAAAAAATACTAGTATTTCCCTGCCTCTGATTAAAATAAACTACAACATCAAATTCAGTCTCTCAGAAAGCAGGCAGGTAGACTGATTTCTATGTGAATGTATTCTAAAGAGAATTCTCTGGAAACTTAACAATAGAATAACAGGAAGTTGCAAGGTAAAGGAACTACCATCTCAAAAAAACTAGCTAATACCTTTGTTTCAAATCAAAGCTCAGATTTAAGATAAAAATTTAACTTGATCCATCTGAAATAAGTTACCAGAGGCTTTTGCTACCCGTTCCCAAGTCTGTAAACACAGTCCTAATTATTCTGGTTACAATTTATGAGTCAAAATTGGTATCAGGAATCAATCTCCCATCCCTTAAGCAGTCATAGGATCTGTTCCCTGATGACCTTGACAAACAGTAGCAGCACCAGCTGTAACTCAGCATATCGCTGACTACTAGGAAATATTACCGGCAATTTCAGTACATTCCGCCTTAACATCACACATGTGTTTACTTATTCTCTCTTTATGCCTCACCTCCATGCCCACCCTCTCCAGGCTCGTGGTAAGACGGCCTTTACATATCATTTATGCTTTCTGAATTATTTTTGCATTTCACATTAATAATACAACTCATTAATGATACCATACACTAATTGCTTGGCATTTCCACAAAATAGTGCAATATAATTTTATTTTCTGTAAGGGCTCTTTCTAAGACATTAACAAAACCTTTATTACATCAAACAAACAGAAAACAGCAGCAAAAGTATGCCACTATTATTATTTCCACGCATTTGGTCAGAGTGTCATCAGCTAAATTAATAAGAACTAACCCTCATAAGCCACCACTGTGCCATTCTTGCTTGAAAATACATATATTAGAAGCAAACTCCCAGATGGAACACCACTGAGCCACATGCAAACGTGTGAAGGAAGTCTAAGCATTTAGTGTTCTCTCTTTTGAGATACAGAAGTAAGCCCATTTTTCTGAGATCACATCCTACACTCTTCAGAAATGCCTGCAACACTGCATGGGGCAGCACGCTCTGGCCTCCCACGGCTCAGCGGCACAAAGATCTCACCTGCTCCCAATGAGAAGTCTGCCACAACCAGCTGAGCCATGTGCTGAATAGCCAACTTGCTCTATTTGTCCAACCTTATTTCAGAAAGGAATCCCTCAGAGCCTTCAAGCCCCGGGCCCAGACTCATGTCAGGGAAGCTAAGGATACTCCCTGGAATGTTCCACAAATTAAACAGTAGACGATGGGATCACAAACAGAGAGATAATAAAAGCACAGCACAGAAAGGACGCTCCCTGTTTCTCAGCTTTATACAGTAGTTGCCATGAGCTGAAGCTTCTTTTCCCCCCTCTTCCATTTTCTCACTCACCTTCAATGATTTACTTGACTCAGTAAGGCATTGCTTAAAGAGATAAACCAGTTTTGTTGCTGTTGTTGTTAAATTTTGTTTTTGTTTTTTGCATGAAATCCTTTATTTAATACCATCAGGCTTACTTGTTTCATTGTTTTCAGAAATATGAACAGCATAATATAAGAATGTACAATTGTAGTGTGGCTTGAAGACTGAATTAATGAAAATCCAGTGTGTTGAGAACGTTCATATCATATGGGTTCAACATAACTAATATTATTGCAAGGAATTAGCTTTAAAATGTAACTAAAACCAGGAAATATTATACCTTGATTTTAATATGGTGTATTTTTCATCTGTCTTTAAGGTTAATCTATTCTCAGTAAAAATGCTTTTTAATATTTTAGTTACAGATTCACTTGTTCTTTTCTCAGCCATAATTCCTCACCTAAATAATTGAGCACCAAAAATCATGAGTGACTATTTTCTCAATATTGCCAGATGGTACTTAACTAGTGCCTCTCCAGTTGTGGAGCAGAGAAGGTAATTCATCACACCCATTGGCCGTCTTAGGCTAGCATTTGTAATTATTTGCCTTAGGGAACTCAGGGTCAAGGAGGCCTCTGAGGAACAGGGCAGTGGGGTAGGAAAACCAGTCACCAAACTCAAGAGCCTGGTCTGCCTTGTCCTAACTCTGTACTCTGGGTAGACCACAAATCACTTACATCACCTTGACCCTATTTTCCATATTGAAAGATTGGGGTAAGATGGTTATTGCTAATTTCTAAGTGGACTTTTGTTCTGATGTCCAAAAAATTCATTCTAAGGGGAATGTAGTGTATAACTTTTGTTAATTACGGAGGCCTAGCATAGATACTGAATATGAAAGATTAGCAAAAAGGTTTTTCTTTTAATTCTGTAATTCTTTGTCCTGAAATCTAATTTTTTACCAAATTTATATGAAGAGAAAAGTTATACATTTCAAATTCATTTCCCTTTCCCCCTTCTCCCACAGCAGTATTAAGGCCCAGATTCACCAAAGGAAGGAAAAACAGGGGTTCCCTTTCATTCCTGGAAAATAACAAGTTGGCTTTGGTTTGCTAGACAACAGTTTTACCCATCCAATACCTTCTATACTCACAGTATCTAAGATCTGAATATAAGCAATAGTTTTAAGTAAATTTAAATTTACTTAAATTTAAGTAAATTAAATTAAAGTAAATTAAAGTAAATTAAGGTAAATTTAAAATTAAATGATCACATTAACAAACCAAGGACTTGACAAGCTCAAGATAGAAGAGAAAAATAATTTTAATTTAATAAACTAATCCTGTGATTTAAGTGACTGCAAAGCAAAGTGACTAGGGTTCTTGGGGTGGCCTTGGATGAGTCACTCTTGCTAAATGAATTCTATCCTTAACCTGACCTGGAATATGCGAAGGTCAACCCACATGCAGAAGAGGCCAGAGGGGGAACAAGAAGTACTCACTTCACTCATCATCATGCATAGAGCTATTAGGCAAGTGGTATTTCCCATTATAGAGAATCAAATCTACGCATTTAATGTCTTATCAGAACATTTATTTGGACACAAGAAATGTCTACTTATATTGAATGGAAACTTCTGTAAGCCATTTCCTTGAAAATATGGCTATCATCAGGCAACTAGTAACTTCATACTCAAAGGAACTATTCCTAGTATGTTTTCAAGTTATATTTGCACACTGTACTAACGGAGCTGAGATTTTTACTGCTTTTCTTACTGCATCGTCAATATATAGTGCATGGAGCTGGAGGCTATTCTCTCCCATGCATCATAAAAACACCAGTTGTCATCTAAGAATAGATGCATTTGTGTTACTAATACAACAGAAAATATATGACCACTTCATTTCTAATTTCCCAGATTACTTTATAAAAATATGGAATTAATACTAAATCTTTAAACTTCATTAGCTAGTTCCCAATGGGGGTGTTCTTGTAATTCAGGGAGGGAAGCTTCCTTGTAGTGAGGAATTGTCAAAACCTATTACAAGATGTGTGGCACTCTTGATCCCTGGGCACTAAATGCCAGTTCACCCAGTCATTGTGATGACCAAGAACACCCTCATGTATTTTCCCCTCATGCCCAGTGAGTGGCATCAACTGTGCTCCCAAACCCAAAGCTGATGAAAACTAGCCCACTGATACATGAAATGTGTCAAGGAAAGGTCAAGTTAACTTTGTCATGTTATTTATAAGCCTTCTTTTTTTTTTTTTTTTGAGCCTTGCTAATATATATACATAACCATAGTCTTACCAAAATTGTTCAAAAGGAACACATGACCATTTAGAAACACAGACTTTTTCAAGGTTGGAACAATCTTATAAAGTATGTAATCCAAACCCCCTATTGTATAGAGAAGGAAACTAAGGTTCAGAAAAACTATATGATTTGCCTGAGTTCACAGATGCTAATTAATACCAGAAAGAGGAGACAGCCCACAACCTCCCTGCCTTCTTCCCATTCCATTCTTCTCCAACCACAGAATGCAAAGCAGAGAAGGATCTTTGGATGCCTCTTACGTTACTGTTAATATGAAATTTCACCTGTGGTGATCCAGAAGGTACACTTTTGTTTTTCCTTACACTTTTTGTGTTGAAAAATATTTTCATATACCACTAAAAACTTAGAAATGTTAATACGCATATATTCATTAAAAAACTGCTTTCTGAAAATCCAAGGGAAAATATTTAATACATTTTTAAAAATCCAAAGGACTATTTAAAAAATTTGTCAAAGAAAGTCTTCAAGACTTTTCTAGTCAATTTGGATGCTGTGTCTTCAAAGAGTATATTTTTAAGTCTTAAAGTAAATAGACCCTCCAACCCCAAACCAAATACAACAATAAATTACATTAAACACAATAATCAACAAATATTCATCAGTGCAATAGTAGCTGCTGTCTCTTTACAGTAATGGAATACAATAATAAATAAATATCTTAAACACCTTCACTGTTCCCTTTGAGGGGAAAAAATATTTTGGTGAAAAAATCGATATCATTTCTGTTTTTGCCAAAAAGATTTTTTATCTTCACTATTAGTTTTACGTTAACTAGATTGTCAATGTCTTTTTGCCTGCATGTGCTTTTCAAAATAAATATCTCCATTACTAAAATATTGAGTGCAGTTTTTTATGAGTTCTTAATTTAATTCCTAATTCTGCAGCTGTTGAGGCATCTGGTCTATTATCAGTAAAATGTTTCAAATTAAACACAACTTAGATATTCAGGCTCAGGGCTACTCACAGGAATTTTAACTTTTTATCTTGTAGTGCTAGAAGAAAGTACAGGATCTAAATATTCAATGTCCTTCTACATATAAACTAATTGATGTCTATGGGACTTGAGCACCTGCACTGTGAGCAGGCAGTGTAGAAAAAACTGGGGAAACGGCTACAGAAAACAAAAATCACACAAGATGGCATTCTGTGAAGAATTTAAATCTTTAGTCAATATAACACATGTACTCTTAAATACTCTTAAATAATTTATATATATATATATATATATATATACACATATATATGTGTACATATGTGTATATATATATGTATATATGTGTGTGTGTATATATATATGTATGTATATATATGTGTGTGTGTGTGTGTGTGTGTATATATATATATATATATAGCCTTATCTAATTTTTTCATGAATTCCAAATGCCATGTTTGAGTACATAATTGCCCTTAATCACCTGGAGGGCTTGTTAAAACCAAATGAATGGGCAAGGGTGGGGCCCAGTAATTTGCATTTCTAACAAATTCCCAAGTGAAACTGATGCTACTGGCTCCTGGACCACACTTTGAAAAATGCTACTTGAAAAGATTTTTTTAAAACACTTTTTTTGGACAGTTAATAATCAGAAATATATTTTTTTCCTTTGTACCCAGTATGCAAAATGCACATACACACAAAACAGAATTAAAACATATGAATCAATTCTTACTTTTACTATATACAATGAATCCTGACTTTTCCCCCATTCTATTCCATTCTCTTCTATTCCTTTTCATTTAAAAAGAAACATTGGTCATGAACCATTAACTTGATTGTATGAACACAGCTTGAAAAATCCTGCTCAGGACTCTCATGTTCATCATTTAATTTAATAATAGTAACTGTTGACATGCATTGATACTTACCAGGTGCCAGGTACCCTTCCAGTCTCTTTACAATCACTGCTCACTTCATAAATTAAAAACCCATAATAACGTTATGAAGTAGGTATTATTAAATGCCCATATTCACAGAGAGAAAATTTGTGGTTCAAGGGTATTAATGTAACTTGCCCAAGGTCACAAGATTTGTGCGTATCAGAGCCATGATGGAACACAAGCCTAATTCCAGAGCATACTGGTAAAGATTGCTCCCTTGGAGTGAGATATTTTAGATCTAAATCCCAGATCTACTACTTAGTTGTAGTGATTGTGATGTTACTAAGCCTCTCCAAGTTTCAGTTTTTGCATCTATAAAAGAGGGATAATAATAGGGCCTCCTCATGTGGGAGCTGTGAGGATTAAAGAAGATGATGACCCATCACAAGTGCTTGGCATAACTAAGCACATAGTAAGGCTTCGGTAATTGTTATATTTTATTAGACAGAGACAGAATTCTCTGTTGCCACACCATACACGGCCTCCCTTCTCCTGGCTTCTAGTTCCCAGTGCTGTCTCTGGAGTTGCCTTTCCTCCTAATTCCTCAGCTTTTGAGAATACCAAGTTATCCTATGACCTTGCTCCTGCCCTTCTCCCATCCATCTTCTCTGCCAGCTCCATCTGTTGTGCAGAAGCTCTCAGAACTCCTGTCCCAGACAATTCCGTGTGGCTTCCACCTAACTCTAAGCACCAAAAACCAACGCTCCACCATGGAACCTGACAACTTGAACGTAACTCCAAAGATACAGAAAAGTTATTCCATGATGAAATTGTAAGTTGTTACCAAAAAAATGAAGTATTTAATCAGCAAATCATAACTGTGAGAAGGCTGGGGCTTTTTGTGTACCCCATAATGCCTTTATATAAAATCATGAACATTGCATTGACTATTTTGTATAACAATTAAACTATAAATGGGATTCTAGAACCAAAATGAACTATGAAGGTGGCATTCACATAGCTAAATTCTAGATTTATGAAATTAAGTGCAACAAGATAACATCATGCTCTTTTGACTTCTCTGACTCATCTTTTCTTGCTACAAATTCCTTCATATGAGAAATTTTTAAGCCATTGTTTGGAAAACACAATGAAACAATCAAAGATGACTCCTCAAGAAGGATGGAGAATTCCCTTTTGTAGGCATCTTTACAAACAAGACTGAGATGAATTCCAACCATTCCTGTAGTAAATGTCCTTCCTTGGGAAAGATTGGCTTGCAAATGACTCCCCCTATTGCTCATTTCACTTACTTGTGCCCAGTGAGTACTACCACCACCAACTCAACTTTTCTCCCCTTCTCAGTAGCTACCTCCAACAACATTATCCTTTCTTGCTATATTTCAGCTTTCCTAAATTGGGTTTCCAATCCTCAGACCAAGAACCACTTGCACATTCTCATTCTTCCACTCCAGGTATTTGCTCACAGAGTTCCCTGGGGCATATGTCCCATATATGAGAATTAAATAATGGGGATAGATCACTTAAGTCCCATGAATCATACCTTTTCTATTTACTTCTTACCAGAAAATAATCTCTGATTAGGCTGATCACTACAGATTGAGTTACGAGTCTGAGGTTGCTGGATTCTTTTCTCACAGGAGAACCAAGATAGTGGTAACTCATCCCAGCCCCTTCCCACCCACCCCCTCCACTTATCAGCACAAGAATATTGTCACCTGAAAGAGCCATAAGAGACTTCCAAGGCCAGTTCATGGATATCAGATTGAGACCAGGGTCCTTACTATATGCCAAACTCATAAAACACACAGACTTTTATGATTTTAAAATTAATAATTGAAGAGAAAAGGACCAAGAGGAAGGTACCACTGTAAATAGAGCAGGCTATCTGGATTTAGGTAGACATAGTTTTGGTTCTTGACTCTACTGCTTCTGTGTTACTTTAGGTGAGCTTGTTTATCTCTCCAAGTGTAAACTTTCTCATGCAATGGGACTACTAATATCTGAATTAGATAGAACAGATATTACTGCTGGAATTACTAATTACTTCTAACTACTTCTAGAATTACAAGTCATATATGTAAAAACGTCTCATGGAATGTTTGGTACTTGGTAGGTACTTAATTCATTAGAGTGATTATCATTATGTGAGTCTGTGAGACTCAAAGAGAGAAAAAAAATTCAGGACAAAATTAGAGCTATTTTTACACCTTAAGAAATTTGAAAAATTACTTTGTTTCTGAAAACTCAATATGATAGGCAGAAAACCACCCTAGGTATAGGGTATAAGCCTCAGTTTACTGATAGATTTCATTTGTAACAAAAAGAAAGTTTTCACTTCTGTTTCTCAGAAATATCCCTAAGGGCACTCTTCCATACATTTGTGATACGTGTATTGAAAAGAACTCACATGTTTGGTCTTAAATATCTATTTTCAAAATTATTCATATGACTCCTAAGTTTTTCAAGAAATGTAACATTTGGGGCAAGTCTATTTTATTCATCAGGAGTATAAAAACAGTACTTAGAATGTTTTTAGGAACCACACAGACACACACACACACACACACACACAGACACACACACACACACACACACACACAAGGATCTGGAAAAATTATTGGCTCCCAATTACTGCACTGAAGTTACAAAATAGAGATTTATAAATATTTAACTACAAGTCTAAAAAGAGTAATACGCGCACACACGCGTGCGCACACACGCGTGCGCACACACGCGTGCGCA